>NC_136513.1:33238330-33295830 GCF_053919585.1 Euprymna scolopes
TATATATTTATATATATATATGTATATATATATATATATATATATATATACGTATTTGAAATTCAAAATGGCGTAATGGAAACATATTAAAGTTATTTGCAGCTTCCTTCCAATTTTTGGATTTTAATCATGTCAAATTACACTTTATTTCCCCTTGACGGATTAATTATTGCTATTTCTTCTGATGAGTTAAGGGCAAAATAGATTCACTGATTGATATAATAATTGAGTGATTGATTCTTCGCTACAAAACGGATACTGTCAAGAACTGTAAATATCAACTTAATTAAAGGAATAGGTAATAAGATGGTAAACATCATGAATTTTGCAATATAAGTTTTTTTCATTTATTCACTACATATATATATATATATATATATACATACACACACAAACACAAACACACACACACATATATATATATGCATGCATATATGTATATATATATATATGATGATTGCAACGTCTTGTCAGACGAGTGCCACTCCCTCAGACATTTGAAATCCATGAGCCCAAATACCTGAGGGAGTATTTATACAAAGATGATGTTAGAGAGTCTTAGCTTTGTACGACAGCTAAATCTCTCTCTCTCGGTTCAAAATGTTGAGATCCAGCAACAAGCAAGAGCAAGATAGCCAGAAACAAATTAAACTGCAGACCAACTTAATGCGGGTAATGGTCTTCCGCTTTATTGTTTTTTAAATCAGAGATTTGCTTCTCCTAGAAAGGTTGCCTTCACCACGGCTTACGGGAACCCTCTCTACCCCAACACATATATACATACACACAAATATACACGGTGCTAGTTGGCCGTTGACCCAGAAAAAGAGTTCATTCGCCCTTTGGAAGGTCTTGTTTTTAATCCTTCAGGGAGACTAGCCGCCATCCTCACCAAACAAGTCTGGTAGGGGAACCAGTTTAGTCGCCGGTGACCCGACCATGAGGCAGGTAGTACTGGGTTACATGGAACCAGTAGCACATGACATGACCTGATATATATATATATATATATATATATATATATATATATATATATATATATATATATACACACACACACACATATTATGGAGGTAAAGCTTAGTTTCCTAGAAGTACCTCCACTGAAACAACATGTGTCTACCAAAAAGTGCTTAATGAGTTAACAGAGTAGGTATATTTATTTTTTTATACAAACATTGATGGCTACATATGTGCATACATGTTTCTGTAATCACCTGTTATTGGGAAGATTACGGCTTCAGGCCAAGAATTTTCCTCGGAAACTCAAACTCCCGATAAAAAAACAACATTTTCTTATACCACAAGAACAGAATCTTGTCTTAGAATAGGGATGGGTTGGTCTGGAGGAGGATAAGCAAGGACATGGATTCTGATCAATTCTTTTATCTCAGGCTTTTATTTTCTCTTATCTTATCTACAACGAAATAGTTTTAATTATCATCGATATACATACAGATCTAACTGTGATTAATCAATACTTAGTATCCAAAAAAATAGTTGCGTATTTTCAAAATTATGACCCACTGCGTAAGCATGCGAGGAAATATTTACTGTAAGGATAACGAAACCAGAAAGATTTAATTGTGCTTGAAATTGCGATAAGCGCAGATTCAAGAAACAACGTGCAGGTTTCTATAACATAGCGCCATTAATAAGTAAACTTTTATTAAAAGAACATTATTTAACTGTAGACACAGGTTAACCTTCTCACACCATTCAAACACCCCCTGTAATAATTAACACATAATCTCAATCAATAAATTACATAAAAAACACTCATTTCATTTCTGTTACAAACCTATATTTGAATTTCAACAGATATATCTTTTTTTCCAGTAAGAATATTTACTGCGTTCATATTTTTAAAGTTACATTAACGACTATATGACGTCACTAAAATTTCCCTCTCTTAAACAGCGCCAACCGTCGCCCCTCCTTTTTGCATTTCCAACGTCTTTTTTTCCGTTTTTCTGAAATAGAACTACATCACACTGTGCACGTGAAACATTTTCAAATATTTTGTACTGGTATTTTTTTGTTTCTTAATCTCATTCATCCAGAGGAAGTCTCGAAATAAAGACAAAACGTTGATGAACACATAATACGGTTTGTTCCTTTTTATTTCTCTATTTTGTCGGAATTAATATTTTCATCATATATATATATGTATACGCAGATACCCTCAGATCAATTATCGTTAGTACTATTTTGATTTATTCTTTCAGTTAACATCTTATCGTCCTTCTTACTATTTTTACCATTATTAACTATCCTGGTTGTTACGGCTACGTATATATGAATAATCAATATAATTATTACTAAAACTCATGATTATCAATTATCATCAATATCGCAGTCACCAACCTGTTTATTCTATACTACCTTTTATTTTTAATTATTATTATCGTCATTATAACAAATCATTATATCTGAGCACGGAGGTTTTATTAATTATATACATTTTGAGATTTTTATTAGTATTATTATTATTGGTTTACAACTTTTTAAGGCTTCAAATAGTAAATAAGTAAAAAAAAAAGGCTGTGAGGGGGGAAGATTGGGGGAGTGAGGTGTGATGGAGATGAGTAGAAAGGAGAAAGAAATGTTTTGAATAAATTATTTATGGGTTTCTCCCTTTTCCCTCTTTTTCCTTTTTCCTTTTTTCTATTTCCTCTCTTCATTTTTCTTTTTTGTTGTTGCTGTTCTTTGCGTATTTTCCTTTTCTTCCCTGTCTTTATACGAATGTTTGTAGAGATGATAATGGTTGAACGAGGAAGATCAAGAGGGCAACGTAAGTTGTATACTTTCTGACCACGCCAAATTCGAATCATATTAACAGTTTTATAATGGAATAAATCCGGTTAAATCTAAATCCCTTTTCGCATAAATATTCATGACGTTTATCAAATTCACAGTCCCCTGCTTACTGACGCTATACGCACTAGTATATTTGGGATTTAGGGCGGATATCACGCATGCATACGTAAAGCCTTTCATTGCAAACTTTGATTTCGTATAAGCTATATCGCCTGAAGAGTTCTCTAGTTACTCATAACTAGCTGACCGAAACATACCTTTTACATGCCTACTTATGTAAAAAAAAATGTATATATACATATATATATATATATATATATATATATATATATATATATATATATATGATGAAAATAATGGAAATAGTATTCCGACAAAATAGAGAAAATAAAAAGGAACAAACCGTATTATGTGTTCATCAACGTTTCGTCTTTATTTCGAGACTTACACACACACACACACACACACACACACACATATATATATATATATATATATATATATATATATATATATATATATATATATATATATAATTTTACACGCACATTTATAAATTCTTTTCCACGGTAGGAAGGAACGTAAAGTGCATACTTTTTTTCACTCGCAATTTTCCAACCAAATCCTGATGATATCCCCTTAAATATGGACGAAACGTTGATTACCATTATCTATTAATTTTAGGCTTTTCTCATTCGCGTAACGTAAACAATCGGTTTATATTTTATTTTCCTCTCTCTCTGTCTCTCTCTATTTTAATTATATATATATATATATATATATATATATATATATATATATATATATATATATATGCGCAACATCTTCGAACATGACGGCCTAACAACAAGGATACATTTCACATCATTTTTGTCCAAAACATTTCCTCTATCGACTACTTCTGGACGAACAGAAGAGACTTCGTGGCTTAATGGGGGATGCCCTTTTCTCTACCCTGCAACCTCTCTCCCACAGAAGAGACGTTGCGAGCCTATCCTTGTTTTATCGTTATTTCCATGGCAGATGCTCGTCTGAACTCCAATCTCTGGTCCCCCCTCGCCAATCTTTCACGAAAAACACCCGTCTAGCTGAATCCACTGTGAAAAATTTCCCCCACTCTATATCTGTGCCTAAATCAAAACGCGGATTCCATGAACAAAGCTTCTTTCTTAGAACTGCACGCCTGTGGAACTCTGTTCCGTCTGCCTGCTTCCCTCCGGACTACAACTTGGATGTCTTCAAGTCCAATGTTAACAAATTCCTAATTAACCGCCCCCTTAAGTAAACACTTCAGCAAATCTCCTCACTAACTTAATGTACTTGCAATAACCCTTATCCCTGAGTGGCTTCCGGGCCTTGATAAGTGGTGATCACTGTGTAAAAAAAAAAAAAGAACATAATGAATTTTTGGAGTGTAGAAAGTGAAATATTAAAAATGTTCTTTTGCTTTCGTATTGTAATATGGATATAATAATTGAAAGAATTTTGTGTTGCTAATATTTACATTCGAACAGAAAGTTTATATTTGAAATATAAAAAATATATTCACAACTATATATATATAAATATATATATATATATATATATATATATATATATATATATATATATATATATATGCAACTACTTCATTTACTCACATAAAATTAATATACGAAAGTATAAATTTATGCGTAAACTTTAGGTATACTTCAAAAGTGCTCAATACGTAGGTAGAGCTAGTTAGTAAGTTATATATATATATTTTATAACTTACTATATATATATATATATATATATATATATATATATATATATATATATATATACAAAGTCGTAGATGGCTTTGAGCATTTTATAAAAGGTATAATAATAATAATAATTAAAATATAATTAAAAATAAAATAAATGCAGTTTTATCTCTATGCTTTAAACGCATTATAGGATGTAAAGTGTGCTCTATATTTTATGAAGCTCAATTTATTATTAGAAAAACAATTAGCCCTATTGGCTCATCGTTTCGCAGCTTTTTATTGTGACTACACAAGTAAATACTTCAAGCTGATATGGAAACTTGACCTCTTTCTTAATAGTTAAACACCGTATTCAAAAGTTCGTCTACTCGTGCTACGTAGTAAATTTAAAAGATAAACTGTCATAGATTTCGAGAGATGAATCGTTGTACGTTCACTCTCGCATAGTTTAGGCGATCCATCTTGGCAGAGAAAAAGGGTTCGGCTTGAACATCGCGTAACTTTACAATTAAAACGATTTTTAATTGAATTTGAATCTGATGCAAGTGTTAATTAAATCAATACTAATTTGATGAAAATCGATCAGCCGGCTTACGGGTTTTTGAGATTCGAGCGGAACACTTACCGGCATTGATCCATCGAAACCGTCTTCCGATTTCTCCCCAGCATTTTGAATCGTTTGTTTTCTGAATCGGAATTATGTTATATCATGCACGCATCTACACATACTTCACAGTCAATCGACTATGCTTAGTTGTAAAAACTTCATTTACGAGCATTCCTCCTGTCCCATCGATGCAATCCTGAATTACTGTGCCTGTTTTACAAATATTTTATTGGAATGTGTCCTGATTAACTCATTGCACTTGTTCCCTCTCGACATACATAATCCCGACAAAAGCGCTTAGCAACAAAATCTAACCCCTTCACTGCTGAGCTCCCTAAATGCCAGAAAGTTTTCTAATCTAATATTCTTCCCCGGAACAGCTGGACTTTTAAATTGTCCTTGTTCTATCTGCTACCCTTGCTGTACTGATATGCAGAAGTTTAAATGTAATGTAAACAAATATCTGTTCATTTTTTCATTGGCATGGTCCCAAATAGTTACCCCATACGTCCAAGTCGCGATATTACTGGTTAGGAGTGAGCTTGACTAAAAAAAAAGATCTACTTCACTGTAAAATAAATAAATTTTATCGTTATTTTCATGGCAAGTGCTCGACTGAGCCTCAATCTATGGTCCCCCTCGCCAAACCTTCACAAGAAACACTCCTCTAGCTAAAAACATTATCAATAATTCCCCCCACTCTTTATCTGTGCCTAAACCTAAACGTAGATTCCATGAACTAAGATTTGTTTTCTTAGAACGGCACGCCTGTAGAATTGTCTTCCGTTTTCCTGCTTTCCAGCTGACTACAATATGGTCGTCTTCAAGTCGAACGTAAACAAGTTCTTGATGAGTCGTTCCACTTAAGTTAACAAATTTACCAAATTTCCATTACTAACGATTACTATATTGTCCATTTGACTACTGTACACTCTTAACCCTTATCTTCGAGTGGTCTCTGAGCCTTGATAAGTGGTTATGCCTATGTAAAAAAATGTTTTTAACATGATATTTATATCTGCCCATTTGATTGCACAAGCGGGAACTATTTGTTTGTAATCTAGTTGATCTGTCATGATTACGATTGAAATGAGATTTAAAGAGGTTATGTAACGAAGTTCGTGTGGGTCGAAGAATTATTATTATGACCGTTATTGATATTTATAATAATAGAATCAGGAAAAAATGTTATCAAGGCGAAAGGTATATTTAGGATGAAATTATGTATATTAAAAATAGTTGTCAAAAATATTAACTTGCTTAACAGAATCAAAACTAGCACCGACAAAATACGTGAAAAGTGATTTATCCGAGTTGTGCCTTTGGTCACGTGGAGTTAATGATTTAACGAGATAGTTTGAGAGAGAGAGCGAGAGAAGAGAGAGAGAGAGAGAGCGAGAGAGAAAAACCAACAGAATAATGCGGTCGCCCGACGGACCAACCACAAAACACTCCCCATACCGACTCAACCCTCATTTTTCCTACTTCACTGTAAAATAAATAAACTTTGTTGATTTTACATATATTTGTTTGATGACAAAAAATCCTATTCAGCGTGTATCTACTATCGGCACACATTTGTTACAAATTGCGAATATAAATTATACAAAAGTTAAAAGTGTGCAGATCTATATTGACGTAGCTATAGCTTGCACATTGTCAGCGATTCTCATCAATTTTATAGGATCTTGTTTGTCTTTTCCATATACGCTTCTATATAGCAGTGTTTCACAAAATTGCTTCCAGCATTATTTGCAAAATTTTCATAAACGAATCATTGATGGAAATATGTTCAAACCGTAGAATTTGGCTGGCTTCAAGGATCAATTCTCAACCTAAACCTCTCCATGAAATTCATAAACGATGAGTTAAAATAGGTCGACAACAAATTCGTCACGTGAGCAGGTTTTGCCGGCGATATATATATATATATATATATATATATATTAAAAATTGTACAGAATGTCAGAAAAACATTTGTACCGTCGGTTTCAAGCTTAACGTAAGGGGGACGAGTTAATGGTAGATCGTAAATAAAGTAAGGCTCTCGTCAGTCATCGAGAGCCTTACTTTATTTACGAGTTACCTCTAATTAGTCCCTCTTATGTTAATCTTGAAACCGACGGTACCAATGTTTTTCTGACCTTCTGTAAATTTTTAATTGATTAAATACTAAGCTCTTATATTGAAAAAGGGTTTTCTTTGTAATCGAGCACTTTGGAATTCTTTCACCAAAAACAGTAAACAAATATATATATATATATATATATATTTATATATATATATATATATATATATATATATATATATTGACATATGCACAGTTCATGTTAAAAAATAGAGATATAAAAATTATTCTCCATAATTGTTTTTCTTACGAATAAATTTTGCAAATATATCGATATACTCTTGTTCAGTTTTCACATTTTGTCATGTTGTCATATATTATGATAATTACATTTGTGTAGCGATCGATTTTTTTTGTAGGCACGTTCACATAAATTGTGTAATCGAAATATCATTCTACAAATTTTCTTGGCGTCAGTTACCTGGAACTTCGGAACTGGAATAAACCGTTTCTGGAAGTGCAATCCTACGCATGTTTTTTTCGTCATTATACAACGTTGTAAAATAACGAAAGTAATTCAATAAATACAATATTATTAGTAGTAACTTAATATTCTGTTATTAATGAGTTTAAGCAAAGCAAGTATGATTCTTGTATAGCTAGATTTAATCTCTGCACATTATTCGATATAATTTATATGGAATCTAACAGTATATATATATATATATATATCTGTATATATATATATATATATATATATATCTGTATATATATATATATATATAAAGATATATATATAAAGATATATATATATATATATATATATATATATATATATATATATTTATATATATATATATATATATTTATGGGTTCAAAATTTTATGAAGGATATTAATAGCACTGGGGGAAATGCCATTATGGAAATTGAGGACTTTTTTTTTTGACGTTTAATCGATAAGAAATATATATATATATATATATATATATATATATATTCCTGTGACTATATTCTTGTTGTGACCTCCTTATGATTTTTTTATACTTGTTAACACCTGTGAAATTTTCATTGCAGACTAAATTTGTTTATATGCAATATCGCCTGAAAATGTCTCGTAACTGGATGACCGAAACGTGCTCATGAATGTGTGGCGACATATCAATGCTTATATAAAACCAAAGAAAAGGATATATATATATATATATATATATATATATATATATATATATATATATATACGGGCTCCTTCAGTCGTAAAATTTTTGTGGTAGGAGGTGCGATATTTCCAACCACACTTCTCCTGAGTCGACATTGTAAAATACCAGTAGCAAGTGAAATGAATGTATAGGACAACTGGAAAACAATGCCGGGATAAGCGGAGAGCACATACAGCGTCTAGAATTCCCAAATGGTCACCCATCTGGTACTAACCAGACTCAACGTTGCTTAATTTCGGTGATCTGATGAGAACCGGTGTGTCAACGCGATTTTGCCGTGCATATATATATACATATATATATATATAGTCTTTGAAGTTTTTAACATTTGAAACCACACAAAAAATTATTTTTTATCATTCATTAAAAAAACATCTAGTCAGTAAGTCATTTTATACATATATATATATATGTATATATATAATAATGCAAATCTTTGCATTCAACCAAAATTATATATATATATAATTTTGTTGAAATTCAAAATTTACATTATATATATATATATATAAATAATGTAAATCTTTGAATTTCAACAAAATTGTATATATATATATATATATATATATATATATATATATATATATATATATATATATATATATATATATATATAAATTTGTTGAAATTCAAAGACTTACAGACTAACAACTTGTCAGAAGCGATTTCCATATTGTCTCCTCTCCATCAAGACCAGAGGTTTGGGGAAATATCAGATATTTTTCAATTCAAAAACTGGTATTTCTCATAGTGGGTGCCTTTTTCACTTCCTTGCAACCTCTGTCTCACAGAATAGGAGTTGCGAGCCTGTCCGTGCTTTATCTTAATTTTCATGGCAAGTGCTCGTCTGATCTCTAATCTATGCCCCCCCCCGTCGCCAAACATTCACGAGAAACATTCGTCTAGCTGAAAACACTATCAATAAGTTGCCCAAGTCTTTATCTGTGCCTAAATCTAAACGTAGATTCCATGAACAAAGTTTCTTCCTTAGAACTACACACCTATGCAATTCTCTTCCATTTGACTGCTTTCTAGCTGGCTACAATATAGTCGTATTCAAGTCTAATGTAAACAAATTCTTAATGAGAAGTTCCCCTTAAGTAATCTAATTTAACAAATTTACGCTACTAACGATTAATATATGTCCCATTGATTACTATATACTCTTTAACCCTTATCCTCGAGTGGCCTCTGGCCCTTGATAAGTGATGACTCTTTTGTAAAAAGAAAACATTAGAAGAACCTAGTATTTCGATATGTCAAAGGCGTATATAGCGGCAGTAAGCAATTAATTTGCAATTTTCACTTTTTATGTTTTATATTGAAAACTAATTCTTCCTTTGTAGATTGTAATTAACATTTGGATTCTTTGGACTTATGTTTTCAACGTTATTATCAATGTGACACCAAGCCTTCTTTTTTGTGTATCATGTCGAACTCGGGAATCTTTTAGTCAAACACGTGAATATTTTTTCTTTTTTTTTTTTTGCGAGCGACACTCGAAATGCAATTGCGAATTTCTTAG
Source organism: Euprymna scolopes (assembly GCF_053919585.1). NCBI lineage: Eukaryota > Metazoa > Mollusca > Cephalopoda > Sepiida > Sepiolidae > Euprymna > Euprymna scolopes. The sequence goes on from NC_136513.1 coordinate 33,248,302, forward strand.
GACTCCTACGTTTCCGCAATCTTAACTGACAGAAAGAAACCATGCTTACCTCATGTGGAATGAATAAAAACTTTCCGTTCCAAAATTCCGTGCAGATTCCAAGGTTCGACAAAAAGCACTCCTGAGCACGATAGAAGCATTCCCGATTTCGACAGCACACACCTGAAGAAGGTCGGAGGGTATATCGGCCTAAACGTTGCGAAAATAACACTCAGGATGAGAAGAGTATTTCGAAAGCTCTAAATAATGCGAATCGTTAATTTTTAATCAAATATTCTCGCCGGAGCACAAATGTTGGCCCTACGGGTCTCGGTTTTATTTAAGTACTTATACAAAAAAATAAAACAATCATTCGTTACTTAATTAATATAATATATATTAAAAACTGATTCTATACTTTGAAATGAATGGGTACGTTTATATTAGGACAATTATTATAAGATTGTATTTTCTTTTCCGATTGACGTTGGACGCGTTTCAATTTGTTTCGCAGGTTAACGTGCAAGTCTGCCATTGATGTATCATGAATCGCTGGTGCCGTATCGATCAGGCTAATCGAATTATCGCTGATTGTAGGACACCACTTAACGTAAGATGCTATGGCGGCAAGCGAAAACGAAATTAACGCATTCTGCTAGTCGTTAATCTTTCCACTTAAAAGGTCTTCATTACTATCATAAACTAATTAGGACTGAATCGCGCGAACACAAATAAACAATCCCTTCCAACACAAACAACAAATGAGCAGCGAAAAGAGACCCCCCCCCCAAAAAAAAAATAAATAAAAATAAAGAGAAGAAAATAGAATGAAAACACGACGCATGCGCATAAACAAGCTTCACGCCCATCTTCTGCACCGAGCAGATTAATCAAGCAAGGACCGTACAACACTCAGAAGAACGTTACAAAATTGAACAGATATTTGCAATTAATACAATTGCTCAGGTTCGCTTAGGAAGGCGTATAGATGATGAAAACAACAAAAACGAAACAGATTCCTCTCCCAAATTCTTTCTCTCTCTCTCTCTCTCTCTCTCTCTCTCTATATATATATATATATATATATATATATATATATATATATATATCTTTATATATGTGTGGGTGGATGGGTGGTTGGATGCGTGCGTGTGCGTGTGTGTGTAAACATAAGGAGTGAGATTTCCGTGATAGAGGTGTTGATTTAATTTGAATAAAAAATACGTACGAGATACGTTTGAAAGCCAAATCAAAACGCCATATTTGTTTATTTTCATAATATTAGGTTGTACTTTTGCTACAAACGTATCTAATACGTATTTTATTATACATATTTTATTATATATGAATATATATATTATTTCATATCTTTATATATATATATATATATATATATATATATATATAATATAAAGCTGAATGTCTGTGTGTGTGCGATCGTGCGTGTGTATGTGGGTGTGTGTGTGTTTGTGTGTGTGTGTGTGTGTGTGTGGTCATGAATAGGCTCCTATATGGTTGACTATTTAAAAAAAAATGATTACATATAATGATAGAAGATGTAGCGAGACGCAGGAATGAGTATGTTTGATCCTGCAGAACGGTGGTTCATTAAAATTGTGGGTCTGCGTTCGCGCCTGACCGCCAAAGTATGGAAATAAAAAATGAAAAAATTTAAAAAAGACCTTTACAAGTGTTTTGGATATAGATGTACATAAGAATAATTTGATAAGTATGTTTTAACTAAATAGGGATGGTATAATAAAATTGTGGGGTCTGCGTTCGCGCCTGGCCTCCATAGAATAGAAATAGGTACAAACTTTAATAAAGACTTTTCATATCTATCTGCGTAAGTATACTTTGATAATTATGTTTCAGTTTGAAGAAATATGGTATAATAAAATCATGGGGTGTTCGTTCGCACCTGATCTCCATAGAATGTAAATATGTCACAAAGTTTAACAAGGTTTTTTTAATATAGATCCACAGAATATTGTGATAGGTGTTTCAGTGTGAACAGGTATGGTATAATAAATTATGGGGTTTATCTATTTTCTTATTACTATCATCATATTTTGCTTTGGTTTTGATACCCCGAATTCGAAGCTATCTCTTTACAACTCTTCCTTTTCATAACCTATCATACTTTCATAAATCAGTCCATTTACTGTAGGCTGTTTTTGAACCCAGTCAACGACGGGTACTTTTGCTAGTATATATATATATATATATATATATATATATATATATATATTTATATATATATATATATATATATATATATAAATATATATATATATTGATGTCAATATTCCAAATTCCAAGATATTGTTCATCTTATCGTTTATTACATTCAATATATTAAAATGTTCAATAATTAACAATTTTTAAAATCTTTTTCTGTCCTAGACTCATCAGTAGAATAGGAACCCATCACTTTAAAAGAATATATATTAGTTAAATTACGGATGCCTGATTCTGTATAAATAAATATTAGACCTCTTGGATCAATCTTTGAGCTCTACTTAGAATATTTGATTTAAGAAAAAAGCAGTTATAGAAAACATAACAAGAGAAAGTCGCAAATCTGCCCCTATTTGCTTGACATATACCCGTCTGCATCATTTTTTTCTCTTCATATTTCTTTAGCTCTATTTGTGTATCTCTCTCTTTGTCTCGCTCTCTCTCTCCCTCTCTTTTTCTCTCTCTCTCTCTTTCTTTCTTACTCGGTCGCTATCTCTTTCTATCTACACCTCTATCTCTATTTCCTTACTCTCTCTCTATCTCTCTCTCCCTCTCTCTCTCTCTCTCTCTGTCTGTCTCTCTCTCTTTTTATTTCTTTCTTACTCGGTCGCTATCTCTTTCTATCAACATCTCTATCTCTATTTCCTTACTTTCTCTCTCTCTCTCTCTCTGTCCCTCTCTCTTTTTCTTTCTTTCTTACTCGGTCGCTATCTCTTTCTATCAACATCTCTATCTCTATTTCCATACTTTCTCTCTCTCTCTCTCTCTCTCTCTCTTTTTATTCTCGCTTTATTATGTTTGTATAAACTCATATGCGTTCATGTGGATGTGGTAGGATTCTTTAATTCCTTCTTTTTTTCTTTGTTACTAAACCGAAACAGGCGTACAAGAAGACAGCGTGGGAAAAGATGGACACCGAAACAAATAGACGGAAACACAATAAGTTAGTGTTAGAATATTTGAACACACTAAAATGTTTGTAAAAACATAAAAACAAAAAATTAAAATATTATTTACTTTTTGGAAATCTTTGTTTATTTATTTATTTATTTTGTGAACTGTTATCCTTATCTTTGTAGTTATTGTTTCACGACGTTTCGGCCAATTATTTCTTTGGCTTTACTCTGGCCCTATCCCGTCGAGGTTAACCACCTGACGAAGGCCAGAGGAGTAGTGGACCGAAACCTCATAAACTACAAAGATGAGGATAACAGTCCGCAAATAAATAAATTACTATTTTCAAAGAATTCCAATAATATAATATATAAACGGCTATATGTCTGTCTGTCTGTCTGGATACATATTTTAAACTCTATTTTCTTTCGAAACTAAAAGTCGCAGAGCGGCGCTAAGAGACTCAAATGATTAAATTTTTACGAGCCATTCTTTTGTGGGTCATTATCCGGTAAAAAAAAATTTTTAAGGAGTATAAAATGGGTCCAAATTAAAAGAATCGTTAAGCATTTTGTGCATTAATCTTAGTTAATTTCTATTTTTTAATTTTAAATCGATTCATATACGTGTCACGTTGGTGCAAGTGTTAACGTCACCAGCTTTAAACGCTACAGTTTCGGTTTCAATTCTAGCTAATGTCACCCTAATACGTTTTTATTACTTTTGAAATCACGACTCTATAATAATATATATGAAATCTGGACAAATTAAAATATTTTATTTAGGCGCCTCTCACCCCACCCAGCAAGTTAAATTATATACTATTCGAAAAAATCAAACTGTGATCGAGGCTCGTTGCGCAGTGGTATCTCTATGAATCGAGGTGAGCATTGTCTGAAGATGAGGGTTTCCATCCTACACAAAGAAGACAACAACTATGGTAGGCGGTTTATACTGAGGATACAGTTAAAAGACTCAGCATCCCCATCCCGTCGCAGTTAGCCACCTGACGAAGGCCAGAGGAATAGTGGGTCGAAACATCGTGAAACAGAATAAGGGCCGCACATAAATAAATGAAGAAATAAATATCAAAAATTGCAATTAAGTAGCTTTCTGTTCGCTATATATCATTCTACATAGCTTTTTATATTTTATTTTATTTCTCTGTATCTCTATCTATATTTTATTCTCTCTATCCCTCTCTCTCTCTCTCTCTCTCTTTCTCTCTTACTATCTCTGCCTTCATCTTTCTCTATGGCTTTCTTCTTTGTGTCCTCATCGAGACTATTTATCTATCTATCTATCTATTTGTCTATATATATATATATATATATATATATATATATATATATACATATATATATATGTGTGTGTGTGTGTGTGTGTGTGTGTGTGTGTGTGTACAAGGTGACACAAAAAACAGGCCCCAACTCTAATTAGGCCCCGTTTTTTAGTGTTTTGTCCAAATCAACGAAACATTCGTCATAACTACTTTATTATATTCAAAAATCACATCAAAACACTAGGGTCTTCGGCTTTTTTTTCTCCGTCGATTGTAAAATGCTCAGAAGAACAATTGGATGTCCTCTGTTTTTTTGGGTCACCCTCTCTCTCTCTCTCTCTCTCTCTATATATATATATATATATATATATATATAATCATCCACATAGAGTACTGTTTCGCTGTTTCACAGCTCATCAGTGCGGCTAAACAAGCATATATATATATATATATATATATATATATATATATATATATATATATATATATATTGCACTCAGGAAGGGGAGGATATTTTTTATTCATGTATAAAGGTAAAATACATAAACCACTTTTTAAAAAGGAGGAAGAAGAAAAATTAATTCTACTAGTATATATATATATATATATATATATATATATATATATATATATATATATATACACTAGCAGAAGTATCAGTCGTTTACTGGGTTAAAAAACAGTCTACAGAAAATGGACTGTGATTGATGAAAGTATGATAGGTTATGAAAAGGAGGGGGTTGTAAAGAGATAGCTTTTTATACTCAAAAATTTTACCCTAAGCAAAATATGATCAAAGTAAAGATAATTTTCGCGAAAATATATTTTTTATATCAACTTTGTTTCTATTCGTAGCCAAGAGTGGCAAACAAAATGATGTTTCCTTACAAAGAGAAACTGTTATATATATATAATAACATAAATATACAAGAAATAAATGTTACCATAGTCAATAAAAGTTACTTTTATGGTAGAAAAGATCATTGGTTTGTATTTTTAAGTAGTTTGTAATTTTTTTTTAATACACCAACCGGTTTTTTAAAAAAAATCAAAATGGCAGCGACTTTTAAATGGAGAGCCCCGTTTTCAATTTGAAGGAGGGGCACCTAAGCATTCTGTGTTAACAGTTTAAGAGAGTTCCGTCAACGTAAGGAATATTTATAAACAACATTTAATTTTTTCCGTTATTTTGTGCTTGGGGAATATTCGATTATGGCATGTGTAGTTTATATAAAAATTTATTTAAGTAGTTATCGTCTCAAATTTCGTTTTGATTTCGGTTCGATTTCGGTTCGCTGAAATTATTTCAAGTAAAGAGCATTCAAAACTATTTCAAAACAAAAAAAAAACATGAACTGAACGTGTATTGACTATGGTAATATTTATTTCATGTATATTTATTTTTTCGGGTAGTCGTTTGTTGGCTTTTCTGCTAAACACTCTTACTCAATAATATCGACGAAATATCGAAAAGCAAAGAAACAATAAGTTTTGAAATATAATGAAGCTTTACTTACTTTAGTAAAATAATCCGAAACAGCAAAATGGTATATTGAAAAAGTAAACACGTAATTACTTTAGTTTTAGTAAAGCAAAAAATCGATATAAATATTAATAAGAAGAAAATGGTGCCCTTTTCAAGCAGAACAGCTTCGTTTCAGTTTCACAGTATTGAACAGTGTAGTATTGCGCCGTGGAATTCAGGGTTGTACTATTGTAATATAACGAACACGCAGAAATGGTTGTAATCAACTGAATTCCTTCTAGTACACTGACAAAAAAAAACTTAAACAGATATATAAATAAAAATAAAAAGGTTATGTAAATGTTTTTAAAAAGACACGTAATAACGTGAGCAGAATTATTTCCTTCTTTTGACACGATAACAAGTAACGTTCTTATTTTTTTTATTATTTATGAATTTATCTATTTTCGAAAGAGTGACACGTGCAATTGGAGAAGGAAAAAAATGGAGTTATGCAAAATTTGTGTCGAGAATTGTCTAAAGTTCCGACTTTTTTTTTTTTACTTTCACTTTAATAAGAACGTGAATTTATGAGTTGAATTTATTCGACACAATATGATTCAACTCAAAAAAATAAAAGCTAACGTGAATTAAGATTAAAGTTAAGGTGTTATTGAAGACTCTCACGCCTTTTAAAAAACCGGGTTAAACTTTATGACATATTTACATTATATGGAGGTCAGGCGCAACCGAACACCCCATAATTTTATTATACCATATTTGTTCAAACTGAAACATAATCATCAAAGTATATTTACGCAAATAGATATGAAAAGTCTTTGTAAAAGTTTGTGCCATATTTCCATGGACTACTGGCGCGAACGCAGACCCCACAATTTTATTATACCATCCATATTTAAGTTGAAACATACTTATCAAAGTATTCTTATGTACATCTATATCAAAAACACTTGTAAACGTTTTTTTTTTTCATTTTTTATTTCCATACTTTTGGGGCCAGGCGCGAACGAAGACCCCACAATTTTTATGAACTACCGTTCTGCCAGATCAAACATACCCATTCCTGATCCTCGATACATCTTTTATCATTATATGTAATCAGTTTGTTTTTTTAAATAGTCAACCATATAGGGGCCTATTAGTGACTAGACACACACACACAGCCGTTCTGCTTTATATTATATATATATATATATATATATATATATATATCTTACTCCCTCTTACTTCCTCTATATTCCCCTATCTTTCTCTATTCCCCCTTTCTCTCTCTCTCTCTCTCTCTCTATATATATATATATATATATATATAAAGAGAGAGAGAGAGAGAGAGAGAGAGAGAGATGCACTATTAGCTAGGCTTCAACCGCTGCCCCACGACGAAATGTTGCATCCCTTTGCCTGTTTTACAAGTATTTTTATGGTAGTTGGTCCGACGAACGACAAGCTCTTGTGACACTTCGATTAAAATAACTTGGCAAACTCGACTAGCACCCCCCCATACATAGTAGAAATCCCTAAATGTAAGAAAGCCTTCTACTCTAATAGTTTATTCCTTAAGACTTTGGAATTCCCTTCGGCTTCCTGTTTAACTGACTTTATTGACATGCAGAAGTTTAAGTGTAATGGAAACAGTCATCTTGCTGCTGAACTCCCTACTCAGTATGCCTGCAAATTATGTCCCAGATACTAGCCCCCTACATCAAAATGGCACTGCTTTTTATGGGGTGAAATATATATATATATATATATATATATATATATATATATATATATATATATATATATATATATATATATATATATATACAGTGATGATCATATTTATTGGCACGGTAAAATAAAAGTTAAATTTTGTCTAATAAATTCTAAAAAAGGGATTAAATTAAAGAAAATAACAAAGTATATTATGTATTTTTAACTGGCCTTTCCGATGCAGCAATCGGATTTTAGAAAAAATAAATAACAAAGGAACAACAAACATAATTGCAAAAAAACCTTGTTCAAAATTATTGGCACGGCTTTGTTTTTCTTTTAGTATCAGTATAATATCAATCAATTTCCGGTTTACGTGCTTTCTGAACTTTTTTATAGCCATATTATGCTTGTTTAACGCTAATTCAGTGAATAATTTTTTTCAGATAATTTTTAGATAGCGATTTATTTAAACTATTATAAGTGACTAAATTATAATTTTCAATCGCCATGGTTAAAACTAAGGAACACAGCGAAGACGTCAGGAAGCTTGTTGTAGCATGCCATACCAATGGGGAGGGCTATGATAAGATTTCAAAGAAGCTAAACCTTCCCAAATCCACTGTTAGAGCCATAATAAACAAGTTCAAATCGCAAGGCCACGTTATGAGTTTAGAGGGTAGAGGGAGAAAAGGGATTCTTTCCCCAAGAGATGAACGGAAAATTGTTCGACAAGTAAAACAAAACCCAAGGATCTCTGTTGGGGAGATTGGTGATGAACAGAGCACCTCTGGAGTGAATGTATCTCGACATACAGTTGGTAGAGTTTTGAAGAGAGCTGGTTTAAAAGCATGTCGTCCGAGAAAGACTCCTTTATTGAAGCCTATGCACCTGAAAGCAAGGCTAGCCTTTGCAAAACGTCATATTGATAAAGATGTTGCATTCTGGAAACGTGTTCTATGGACTGACGAAACGAAAATAGTGTTATTTGGCCATAATAAAGTATCTTATATTTACAGAAAATCTGGCGAAGCTTTCCTGCCTAAGAACACCATACCCACAGTGAAGCACGGTGGAGGCAGTTTGATGTTTTGGGGATCCTTTGCTGCCTCTGGACCAGGGCGACTTGTTAAGGTCACAGGTAGCATGAAAAAGGAAGATTATGTTAAAATATTTGATGAAAACCTGAAAGACTCTGCTAAAGAGCTCTCACTTGGTCGTCGTTGGTGGTTCATGCAAGATAATGACCCAAAGCATTCGGCTAAACTGACTAAGAAATGGCTTGAGGACAATCATATTAATGTTTTGGAGTGGCCATCACAAAGCCCAGACCTTAATCCAATTGAAAATTTATGGAGAACATTAAAATTGAGGGTAATGCAAAGGAAGCCTAAGAATCTTATTCAATTGGAGGATTATTGTCAGGAAGAGTGGGCTAAAATTACTACTGAAGAGTGCAACAACTTGGTTGTAAACTATGAAAAGCGACTGAGGAAGGTAATCAAGGCCAAAGGCTATACAATTGATTATTAAATAAATCGTGCCAATAATTTTGAACAAGGGTTTTTTGCAATTATGTTTGTTGTTCCTTTGTTATTTATTTTTTTCTAAAATCCGATTGCTGCATCGGAAAGGCCAGTTAAAAATACATAATATACTTTGTTATTTTCTTTAATTTAATCCCTTTTTTAGAATTTATTAGACAAAATTTAACTTTTATTTTACCGTGCCAATAAATATGATCATCACTGTATATATATTACAGAGAAGTATGTTTTTGATGTGAAGAAATCATTACGTAATTACACTATTTTACCATGTTCAGCTGTTAGCAAGAAAATGATGATTGACTACTGCACGCCTATTTTCAAAGTGCAGCTCAAAGAATAAATCCGTTTACATTTGAATCGAGCATATTTTATTGTCTTTCACAATTATCAACTGAAATTTTATTTTCACGAAGATGTCACCTCTAGCGAAAAGTTTCGCTTGCAAAAGAATTATGATTGTCGCTTTCTTCAGAACGGAGCTGCCAAAAACAGCCTATCATGCCTTGACAGAGTACAAAATAGACTTCGTGGTTTAGTGGGGGATGCCCTTTTCTCTACCCTGCAACCCCTCTCCCACAGAAGAGACGTTGCGAGCCTATCCTTGTTTTATCGTTATTTTCATGGCAGGTGCTCGTCTGAACTCCAATCCCTGGTCCCCCCTCGCCAATCTTTCACGAAAAACACCCGCCTAGCTGAATCCACTGTGAAAAATTTCCCCCACTCTATATCTGTGCCTAAATCAAAACGCGGATTTCATGAACAAAGCTTCTTTCTTAGAACTGCACGCCTGTGGAACTCTGTTCCGTCTGCCTGCTTCCCTCCGGACTACAACTTGGATGTCTTCAAGTCTAATGTTAACAAATTCCTAATGAACCGCCCCCTTAAGTAAACAATTCATCAAATCTCCTCACTAACGTAATGTACTTGCAATAACCCTTATCCCTGAGTGGCTTCCGGACCTTGATAAGTGGTGATCTCTGTGTAAAAAAAAAAAAAAAAAAAAAACGTAAACGACATGACGCATTGCCCTTTAAGCAATATCATACATTTTACTTCAATCAATTCAGAGATTCATTATAGTCGACTGAAAATACAACTTTGTTATATATGGCTTGTGTAATTGCATTCATCTACAAAAGATCTAACTAATTTGCATATTGTTTTAACCATCCATTTAATAAATTCCCCGTTAGTTTTTTCGCTTTTCTTTATGGGCTGATCATTTTTAGTTAACTATTATTTGTAATTATATTCATGCAGATATTTGTAGATTATTTATAATTGCGTAATATTTGCGTAAAAACCTCACAGTAAACACAAACCTCTTTCTATACATATTTATGTATGCGTATGTATATTTGTTTGACAAAATTTTGCTTGTCAACCTCTTCTTATCGGTTTCTGGTCTACACGTATGAACTCATGCGAAAATCTATATTTAAGTTTTTGCCCTGGAAATGCAAAATTGTAAAAATGAAAAAAAAAATCCTTATAATTGAGCCACCTGCTGGATTTCTTTTCCTAAAAAAAATTATATATATATATATATATATATATATATATATATATATATATATATATATATATATATATCTGTATATATATATATTAAGAGAGAGTAGTGTATTCCAAATTAGAGGCGTTGATTAATTGTGAATTTGTAATTGAAATACGTATGGAATACGTTTGAAACCGAATTATAACGCTGTAATTACAACGTTGTAATTTGGCTTTCAAGCGTATTTCATACGTATTTCATACATATTTCAATTTATATATATATATATGTATATATCAACATGTATATATATATGTGTGTGTGCGTGCGTGTGTATATATTATATAATAATTATTATTATTAGAATATATATACATATATATATATATATATATATATATATATATGTATATATCATATAATAACAATTAGCCGTAATGTTATATTTTATTATGCCTCCGTTCAAATCTTTATTGTTTTACCATTTCCCCCATAAGGTATTCGTTTATTCTAAACTTGCTACATAACAAAGAATTTTCGTCCCATTTACGTTTAACTTAGAGAGCAGAAAGTGAGTCTTCGTTTTATTTTTCGGCAGTCGCGTAACTCTTATCTCCCTTATTTCAGTCATTAGTCCTAACATTTCATGGACGATGCTTCCAACAAACGGGGAGGATTGCTGTTTTGTGAGACCGAATCAATTCAATCTAATATTTATCGTTAGCAATTTTTTTTTATCTTGAAGTAGGATATTTCTAGCCCTTGCATGAAGTGGGCATATGCTTTGGCTGAAGTGATTTCCATCAGATAAAAACAAGATAAAAATACATAAGTTGATGAGGAGCATTTGCAATAATATCAATTATGGCTGGAAGGGAAATATATCGTATCTGCTCTTCTGCTACTCTTTATGTCTTATGTCTTCAGTTAATAAAGGAGAAATGCTTATAGATTGAGGCAATTGTTAATTATATCCCAATGCAAAACAGATGCTTTTAGGAAACTAAGTTTTCCCCATACAAACGATCCTTTTCTGTTGTGGGGAGGCAAGTAAATAAGACCGTCCTCATTCTGCAATACAACAATAGTTTCATTTTTCATTTCACTTTTGATTATCCTAATTGATTGATATAACCAATGATACGTATGTTGTCACTGCGATAGATGTCGGATTTACAGGGAGTTAACTGCTTGTACAGTTTGGATTGAGGCATGTATTTCTCTCCCACTGCAAGAACCTTGTGGCACGCTGACCTTCAAAAAGTGCCTGGGCAGCCTCGTCGGCATTTCCTGCCAAGGGTGCCTCGATTGATTAGCAATCAAGTAATTCCTTCTCAAAAAGAGAATAAAAACATGGGTGGGTGGGATTCTTAGAACTAGGCAGGGACAGAATTTCCCCCATAAAAGTGATATTGTGCCTCATCTACATTCGTGCGAAGAGACGAGGGAACAAGGGTGTCCTAACTATACTCTTTTCGTTCGTTGACTTTTGTTGCGTCTAACTGACGTATATTGCAATAAAGCGCACTGGGCAATTATGATAGATAACAGTTAACAGGAGGAGGAGGAGGAGAGGCTTAGCGACGAATTAGACAGTAAAATATTGGTTTTACTAATACATTTCAAACAACACATGCAAGAACCATCGCAAAAAAAAAAAAAACGGGAGCAGCTGGTATCAATTGAAATATATGACTCTCGTCTTGGGGAGGCTCTATGTTTTTCAGGGCTTGAGCTTTATTCCTGATCTTAAATAGAACACGCACATCAAATCTGTTGCAAAGATCGCTGGAAAAGTGGAGGGATCCTTCTATCGATCCTGTAGATATATCACTGCTGAAGCAATTCTCTATTTATATAAGAGCCAGGTACGTCCAAGGATGGGTATTGTTACCACATCTGAGCACGAGCTGCTAGAAAGAGCATATCCTGCTTTGAGAGAGTTCAAAATAGACTTCGTAACCTCGTAGATGTCCTTTTCTCTTCGCTCCAACCTCTTTCTCACAGAAGAGATGTTGCAAGTCTGTCTCTGCTTTATCGTTTTTTTTTTCATGGCAAGTGCTCATCTGAGCTCCAATCTATGGTCTCCATTTCGCTAAACTTTAACGAGAAACTCTTGTCTAGCTGAAATCATTATCAATAATTTCCCCCACTCATTATCTGTGCCTAAACCTAAACGTAGATCCCATGAACAAAGCTTCTTTCTAGAAACTGCACACCTGTGGAACTGTCTTTTCTTATCCTGTTTCCCACCTGACTACAATATGGTCATCTTCAAGTTCAACGTTAACAAGTTCTTAATGTACCGTTCCCCTTAAGGGACCCATTTTATCAAATTTCCACTACTAATGATTACTATGATATTGTCTCATTGACCACTGTTCACTCTTTAATCCTTATCCTCGAGTGGCCTCTTGGCCTTGATAAGTGGTGACCCCTATGTAAAAAGCAGCATCTCACACTCGTGCATAGATTGTGGTACTATTACTACAAATCATTGAAGTGTTGATATGCCGTAAAATAAAAGCATAACGTGAAAAGTATAATATGCAATCTAAGCCAGCAACGAATATTTATTAGCGTCTGTTTTGATGCCCGGGTATCTTCTTCTAATATTGCCCCGTGCGCCTGCGTCGTATATGAGCCTTGTCTGCAAACGCTTTTATCATCGATTAAGAGAATAACACTTTTATCAATCAGTTTCCTATACCAGTTTTCCGTTTTAACTTTCTCTATTCTTTGCGCCCGCCTCTATCCCGCCCTCCGCTTAGATCAAGTATTCCTTTCCGCTTCTGGAGAACGAGGAATTTAGAACACTTAGGAAATTGACTCGGACTGAAGACAAGAAGAATTTTAAATGCGGCCGTGTCTCCCTCCCCCTTCTCCTCTCAATCCTCCGCCCCTCCCCCCCCTCTTTCTCTAACTCTCTACTTACCCCAAAATTGCTTGAATACTGCAAGAAGTTTTACATCGCTTTATTTTATTACATCTCACTTCAAGATGGCTGAATTAATCCCCCCACCCACACTCCTGCACATATAAAATGCTTGGCAAAATCAAGAGTCCAGTGTTCGAAATAACAAAACATTCGAAAATCGATACTCATTATTATTTACTTACTAGGTCATCATTAGTGAATCATCACTGAAAATAAATGTTCAAGTAAAAACCAAGTCTACTCAGATTTCCAGTACTCTATTTAATCAAACCCAGTCAATGTACGCCTACTACTGGCAGTGCACACAACGCATTCTTCTGTTTTCCAGCATCATCTAAAATAACTAGTCTTCACAATTTTTTTTATAAAGTAATCACCACTTATCAAGGCTCAGAGGCCACTTGAGGATATAGGGTTAAAAATGTACATGAAAAAAGTGTGCTTAACATATTTCTTTTAAAACTTATTTCTTTATCTCTCATTATCCTCCAACTCATTTTTAAAACCACTTTCTAGTCTATCTACCACTTTCTAGTTTATCTACCACTTTCTAGTAAAATATAATGAAAAAAAACATGTTCATATATGTACAATTGAGCAGAGCCGAGATTGTATTGAACGTGATGCGGTTCAGAATCGTCTTCAGGTTTAATTTGTTTGTTAGTACCATTTTCTGAACGGGAACAAGAATAACCGCCTCGAGGTCACCATACTGGGTCATTACAACCACCAGTCGTTTACTGCTAACGTAATATAGGACGTCAGCGAAAGGAAATAATGTCTGTCTATTTAGGTGTTCAGATTTGCTTCTGATATGCTTCCATCTGAGATTCTTGCTGGAGATTCTCTTTGCATTCTGCTAATTTTGGAGCAGTGTATCCGAGAGAGTGTAGCTTATGCACACTATGTAGGTAGATGGAATATTCAGAGCCTCTCATCTATAATATAAATCTGCCTGTTTAAATGTAGGTGTATATGTTTGTATGTCTGCCTAAAACTTTCGACAGAGGCGACGGATTTTGACGAAATTGGTATCGTTTTAAAGCGCGGCTCTTCTGACGACAAATATCGAAAAATTGGCCAAAATATCAATTACTACATCATCGAATGGACACTTTTCTATAGGGACGGGCTGCCTTTTTCGCCGATATTTTCAAAAATCATCTCCTCTTTTCGATTGTCTCGCTTTAATTTAAATCTACGTCACTTCCGGTTTAGCGATGGGCGTAACTGTAAACACGTCACGGTTTTTTCACGTTCTTTTCCTCCTTCGCGGTACGGGTTCCAGTCTGTCTGCCTACAACTACTTTTTTTTGTTTTTTGCTCAACACACACCTCCACACACTCGTACAACGCCCGGCACCCAGGCTAGTAGCTATAAAATGGTCTTTTCTGGAACCTCGGTCAGTCCTTTAGCTTTAATGTCACATGGCTCTAGAGACACGGCTCTCGCGGAAATATTTTGTACGCTGTTACCCTGTGTGCACTCTTGGCATTCTTTCTCTAAATATAGCTGTGCTTCAGACGTCTATAATTCGTGAGTTTTCTTGGTCATTACTGGAGTTTTGGATCTGGGGTAGGTTTGGACTGAATCGCAGTAATTTCTGGAATCACTGGGACTAGGTATGTTGGTCAGTAATCAATCGAAAATGGATGAAGCTTGTCATCCAACCTTTCACTAAAGCACAGCGCTGGTGACGTTTTATTTCTAATTCTAGATCTGGATATCTTTATGATGAGGGTTTCGATTTTTCATCTTCAACGAAGAAAAATTTATATAGGAAATGCTTATAATTATACTTTCTTTTGCACTTGAAATTCCTTTGCTCGATAACTTGATTTTCCTCCAGTCATGTTCGTGGCTCTATGTGTGCTTTTTGTTAAAAACCTGTGTACGTGCTGATGGTACACTTCTCTGTCTCTCTCTCAGTCTCTCTCTCTTTCTCTCAATTAATTTCTCTATCGCCATTCGAACAAGGTGTTCACCGATGAAGACCCTGAACCCAACAAAAATACTATCTGGTGCAACACCCATTCTCACGAACAACTGGGGTACTGAAGGGCGTAGTAAACTCCGGAACTTACCCCGACGCAATTGGGACAGTACCAGAGGTAATACACACTGAAACGTTCATTGACGACTACTGGGTGTAGAAATCTCTTACAAGGACACGGACACTACTGGGGTATTAGTGGGTGCAGCAGGAACCGAACCGAACACCCACACAACTGGAGTATTTTCGAGTGTAGCAAAGAGAATCAATTGGGGCTCTATCGGGTTGGTTCCCCCGAATCAAATAACAAGATACTGATTAGAGAAACGCTCCTCCTTTGACCTCCATCCCCACAACTTGTTTCAGATCGCTTATTCGGAATGAGAATATGTGACCGCAAGCCTCAACAAGCTACAGTCAACTCCATATGTCAAATGCTCTATCTGAGCTCGTAGGGTACTAAAACAGATCGAAAACGAGTAATTCTTGAATACAACATGGTAGCCTTCAAATAGAATGTAAACAAGTTCGTGTTGGGCCATTCTCCATAAATAATCAAATTCTACCCCATTTTAATTATTAACCATTACCATATTTATTAACCCGAATCCGCGAATGGCTTCCCAGCCTTGATAGGTGTTAGCCCCAAGTAAAAAGTAAAACAGTTAATTTGTAAATAGGCAAATTGGCCAATACACGACTCATCGATAGATACCAAAAAATGTGGAGGGGGCAGAAGGTAAATAGAGACAGCTTTAACTTGGTAGGAAGCTAAGTAAATGTGCTCTCTTTAGTCGTCACAAATTGATTGCCTACGAATAACCTGCTAAACGCGGAGTGAAAACATGTACTATACTTTGATCTTAGCGTAGACTATTTCTTTCAACTGTAAATTTTATTATTATCAGTTAAAATCTTTTAATGAAGTAAAACGAATTTTTCTATTGTAATAAATTGCTGAAAGTGTTAGTAAATTAGATTTTCTTTAAAAGACGTTTTAATTCGAGTCAACCGTATATCTACCGAAGGCACATTTTCCTGAAATATTATACTACACAGAACTTCTATCTGACCATCCAGATGCAATTCAGAACACAATCGACTATAAAATATCTGTAAAAAGTATGTCGACTCGTTACCTTTTTTTACATTTTGTACATGCCTTTTCTAAATGTCTTTTATATACACACTATACAATGCTTCAATCAAACTCATTAACCTCCAATCAAAATTATTAACCTATATAAATAAAACATTGTATGTATATATGTATGTATGTATGTATTTATGTATGTATGGGGTGGAGAGGGCTCCCGTAAGCCGTGTTGAAGGCAACCTTTCTAGGAGAAGCAAATCTCTGATTTAAAAAACCATGAAGCGGGAGACCAATACCCGCATTAAACTGGTCTGCAGTTTAATTTGTTGCTGGCTATCTTGCTCTTGCTTGTTGCTGGATCTCAACATTTTGAACCGAGAGAGAGACTTAGCTGTCGTACAAAGCTAAGACTCTGTAACATCATCTTTGTACTCCCTCAGGCATTTGGGCTCATGGATTTTAAATGTCTGAGGGAGTGGCACTCGTCTGACAAGACGTTGCAATCATCATCATTTATGTATGTACGTATGAGCCTGTCTGTGTGAATATATTTACTGTTGAATTCTTAAACTACTCGTAACACTGAAATCAATAGGAAATAATATTTATACACCAAGAATGGTTTATACAAGCACAATCTTTGTTTGAAGGGATGAATATAGCGTACAAAAATATATCAACGTTTTCAACTTGCCGATATATTTTTAATACTTTTGCGCGTGTGAAAATTCACTTATAGGTTGTAGTGGTTGTATTTCAAATCCTTCTCATCTATGCATCGTAGAATAGTAGAGAACGCGCTTGGAGTGCTAAATGTTTTGGTTTCGATTCTAGCTGATAGCACCCAAGTCATTTTTTTTTTTTACTTTTGAAATCTGTACTATATTCTAGATGAAATAAAGTATTTAACATAAAATTGGCTCTGTAATAATGAATACGAAACCTTCATAAATTATATATATATATATATATATATATATATATATATATATATATATATATATATATAATGGGTTAAAAAAATTCCAACGGAAGAAATATGTATATTTAAATAAGGGAGTATGATCCAAACATAATTCTCAATGAAAAACCAAGACACGGAATAATAAAATAATGTTTAAAAATACACATTGTTGGTGACTACTCCCTTATTTAAATATATATATATATATATATATATATATATATATATATATATATATATATATATATATATATATATAAGCATATTTTACGACCGGGCAAGGCCGGGCGCCCTGCCTTGCTAGTTATAAATATTATCGTTCTTATAATCCCTAAAATTGCTGTCAGCAAAATAAAGCAAATGGAACGAATATAGCCTTTTAAAATGTATTTATTAAAAACCATAACAGTTTTTAAGTTTAGATAAATAAATTCAAAGGTAAGCGACGCTGAATCTGATCGGTACAAGATGGGTGACCATTTTGAAATATTTAACGTTGCAAGTAATCTCTCATGATCAGTATACACATGCTGATTGGGGACCCCTCGGGATTTATAAAATGTGAAATAGCCGACACTACATGAATACTACATGAAAATCATTATATGAAATCGATGGAACAAGAAAAATCCAGTTAGGAACATTTGATGTTTAAATTTTTTAAATTTTATTTAATTCGCTTTTAATACAGGGTGACCAAAGAAAAAACAAACAAAAGTTAAATAGATGCCATCTAGAACATGTGCTGTAGAACGGAGAAAAAAGGGCCAAAGACCCTAGTGTTTTGATGTGATGTTTTGAATATAATAAACTAGTTATGGCCAAAGTTTCATTTCATTCGGACAAAACACTAAGAAACGGGGCCGAAGTAGAGTTGGGGCCCGTTTTTTAGGGTCACCCTCTATAAGCGGCACTTTTCTATTTGTCTCTGTTCGTATTTTGAATTTTTTTTCAAGAGAGATTACATGAAACATCGGGGATCAAATCACAAAAACGTTTTGAAGAACATACGTTTTACTTCGATCTAAGCCGAAGGGCCAAGGATACATTAATAATTATTATTTTGTAAGTAGGCATTTTTTTAATTAATTTGAAAAATATGTAAATATGGAGCAAGTGCGCTAACGTATATTTAATGTGCAAAAGTGTTGACACGTGAAAAAGTATTTTCCCATTAAGATAAACAATGCCATGCCTTACGGCCATTGACGTCGTCCGAAACGTTCTAAAAACGACTCAAGATGAGAACAGAGTCCAAAGAATAGGAATCATATCTTCTTCATCACTGCCGTCTCATCAAGAGAGCAGAAAACAGAAGTTAAAAAGAACACACAATGTTGACTTTAACTAAATTTGGAAAGACAAGAGATTCTAAAATATGTCAAAAATAACGAAGATAAACTAGTTTCTAAGAAACAATAAAGAAGAATGAATTCTTAGCTTAAAATCAATGGCATTTTTTTTTTGCTTTCACAGTTATTTTATTTTTTATTTTATTTAAACAAATGTCATAAGAATTATAAATAAATGATGTTTATGTAGTTATTGATAGTCGATTTTATTATTAAATCGACAAAGGAAATATTGGAATCTGATAAGTACATATTTAGATAAAATGTCGAAATCGTCGAAATTTAGGAATAAGATAAACACATCTAAGTGCAGCAGTAATCACAATTGAAAGCATTTTAAAAATCCATGATATTTACAATACGTGAATTATTGGTTACAAATAACTAGTAAGGATGCCCGGCATTGGCCGGATGAAGTGATGGTTTTATGTGAAGGGTATTGCTCAATAGAGCACTAAAAATATGTTTGAAACAAAAAAAAAATGAACCAAACCTCCGGGAAAAATATGTAAATATCAGTAAGTACCCGTGCGAGCACACACAAAAAACTAGTAATAATCAGACAGGCAGGCTCGAACCTGAAAGGCTAAGAAGTAAAGGAAGTGGTGAAAAAAGGGGACAATTTAGTCGCCTCGCCAACTGTGACGTACGACGTCATCGCCGTTCAAATTAAGCTTAGTCATTGCACGGCGGATAAAGATTTTGCAAAAATGTAGAAGAACAAAGTGATCCCTCATTATAATAAACGGCCCACTTGATGATGAAAAATAAATGATTTTGACCAATTTTTGATTATTTCTCGGCCGAGAAACTGAACTTTCAAATTATATCAATTTTGTCAGTGTTGGTCGCGTATGTCTAAAGCAGACATACAAACATACGCACTTATATACGTTTTAGATTTATATTACGATTTATATTACAGAAGATGTCGATTGTAAAACTGCATCAATTAAATCACAATTGGAAATTTGCAGTTCCTTCCGTTATAAAATGAGAACGCAACAAAAATAGCATTCTGTTTTTACTCATTACTTCTTAATCCATAAAAGCCACTCGGCAATAAGTGTTTGTGAGTGTCAAGTAGGCGGTGAGATAACACTGTGATGATCAGTAGAACTTTCGTAGGGCTTACTTATTTACGAGGACATCTCCACAAGCACTTGTTTATATGAGACTTGAAAACAACCATGTTATAGTCCCCTGGTGAGCAGCCCTACTGCAATGTGTTCTAATGAATGATAGTTCTAGCAAAATATATTTTGCTCATAGAATTTTCGTTTTGTTTGAGGCAAAAATAGAGAGTAATATTTATTAGTGAAAGTTATTTTAGGTAGACGAATATTTGTTAAGGATGCCTTGCAGAGGAGGTTATATTGAAGATCAGTCGAGCACCTGTTAGTAAAACAGCGATAGAGACGAAATAGACTTGTGATGTCGCCTCTGTTAGAGACAGGAAGCAGGTATTCATTCAAGGTAGTAAAGCAAAAAGTATTCGGGGCGTCTACTCAAGTACTCCATCCTTGGACGTGTTTGGCGCCTGTACATGTAGAGAACTGCGTCGAGAGTGAGATATTTTCTGGATCGATAGAATGATCTAAACATTTTCCAGGCGGATATGAGAAGGGAGCGTACTTACGTCTACTATTTCAAGCATACGTTTTTTTTTTTTAATTTACATTTAAGACGAATGTGTTAAAGTTATGTTTATTAGTTGGACAAAATCTATTCTAATTAAGATCTAGAGTATGAAGCTGCTATCAGTTTCATTTGTTATTCAATAAAAAGTTGTTTTTTTTTTTTTAGATTTATATAATTATAAAACTCAGATCAGCGTGCTTACTTGCCTGCTTGCTTGGGCGTTTAAACCGTTCATCTGGTGTATGACTTCCAGTTTCAAAAAAATCACCCACCTATCTATTTCATGGCGCCCTATCTCAAGTCCGATATTAAAAGCTACTGCTCGTATTCAAAGCATACGCACGGTCAACAGTATTCTTGTTTAAACTTATTTTAACGTATCTCCTTACACATAAAAGTAATTCAATAGCCTTTAGTTAAAAAAAAAACTTATTTAAATATAAACATATAATGTATAACTATATTTACTGATTTAAGTAGCGCTTCTGTAGATTTTGGCGATTTTTTCAGACCTTACTTGAAAATATGTTCTATTCTAGAAGAGGGAGGTAGTTCTTTTAGTTGTGCCTCTTCAAGTTTAATTAGTGCTTGCAGTAGTGCTCTGGAGGCTTCCTTGGGTTTTTTCTTTCACTCATCACTTAAAAAAATGTTTTCTCAAGACAATAAAAAACAATATAATCTCAAAATCACTTTTTATTTTGAAAATTTTTCATCTTATCCTTTAAGGGCCAACGGGTAGACTAGTATTCCTTATATGCAACCTTCATTTTCACACACACGCACACACATATACATATATCTATAATATAAAGCTGAATGTTTGTGTGTGTATGTGTGTGCGTGTGTCTGGTCACGAATAGGCTCCTATATGGTCAACTATTTTTTAAAAAAACTGATTACATATAATGATAGAAGACTATCGAGACACAGGTATGGGTATGTTTGATCTGGCAGAACAGTGGTTCATTAAAATTGTGGGGGTCTTCGTTCGCTGCTGATCAACAAAGTATGGAAATAAAAAATTTAAAAAAAAAAAAACGTTTACAAGTGTTTCTGATATAGATGTACATAAGAATGATTTGATAAGTATGTTTTTACTTAAATAGGGATGGTATAATAAAATTGTGGGGTCTGCGTTCGCACCTGGCCTTCATGGAATTGAAATAGGGGCAAACTTTAATAAAGATTTTTCATATCTATCTGCGTAAGTATACTTTGATAATTATGTTTCAGTTTGAAGAAATATGGTATGATAAAATTATAGGGTGTTCGTTCGCACCTGACCTCCATATAATGGAAATATGTCACAAAGTTTAACAAGTTTTTTTTTAATATAGATCCACAGAATATTGTTATAAGTGTTTAAGTGTGAACAGATATGGTAAAATAAATTATGGGGTTTATCAATTTTCTTATTACTTTCACCATATTTTGCTTTGGTTTTGATACCCCCAAATTCGAAGCTATCTCTTTACAACCCTTTCTTTTCATAACCTATCATACTTTCATATATCAGAGTCCATTTTCTATAGGCTGTTTTTGAACCCAGTCAACGACGGGTACTTTTGCTAATATATATATATATATATTAGTAGGCCGCCCGGCGTGCCCGATCGTAAAATATGCATAAATATTATATTTTATTTAATGCAGAATTCTTATTTGTTTTTACATACCTATAGTAATTATTAAACGTAATGTTAAATCCCTTTTAAAACTGAAGTCAGAAAGACGGAAAGAAACTAAGACATCCGCATTTTTTCTAAAGAGTTCACTGTTTGTAAGTAGAAAAAATTTACTCCAGTTGAGATCGAGATAAAAACCTAAGGACAGTGAGTCAAGTACGATAACCATTAACCCAGCCTGACACGATATTAAAAGAGTGTTTTCAGACCTACATACTCTTGACATAAGTAATATGACATGTAAACGATTCACGCAGGCGCATTTTTAATTTTGACCCCTAAGTATAAAAGCCGATGAGAATATGAAAATACTTTATATAGCAAATTTCAAGATTGTAGGTCAAAAATTCCGTTGAGCATGTAGGTTAAGAAGTGCCCTCAGATATATATTTTCAATTTTATAGATATATAGATACTGACATTATATAACGGGCGTAGTTGTAATGTAGCACACGCGTTCACACACGTCGACCCAAGAAGTTGTAGCAGACTATGTTGCAAGGAACATAGGTGATAACTCGATTCGTTTTTTGTTTTTGTAACAGTAACATTTATTTTTCTCATGAATACGCGATCTGTGAACTTCGGGTCGAGACCGCAGTGTAATGTCTTCTGTTGTTACACTTTCCCTTTTCTCGCCTCGGTTACTGGAGGAGTAATCCTTCATGACTGAGACAAATTTTATGTTTGTTCCAATCAAGAGTGCCCCATTTTGGAGTGCTGGATTTCTCCCACATTAAAAACCGACATTGTATCTAACTCTGCCCTCGTGGGGAGGCAAGTAAATAGAAACATTTATTTCCTTCATTCTCCCGCCACGCGTCGGTTCTCCTTACGACAGTGACGTCACCCAAGTCGATAACCTGATCGTCTTCTCTAAGGTCTTTCGCTCCTTTTTATACTTTCTTTAGCTTATCCCGACGTCACTTAAATGTCACCTAATGTCACCTCTCCCACTTAAATTTTAGCGTTTTCATATCTTATTTTTATAAATAAAAATATAATTCACATCTTCCATTTTTGAACCAGATGCTTTCGGTGGCAAATAAAATTTTTACGTCGTCTGATGAATGACATTTGTTTTTTTCCAAACCAATTTGTCCGAAACATTAGCATTTTCAGTGTAGCAACTATGTAATATCTATATATCTATAAAAATGAACGTGTCTGTGTGTGTCTGTCTGTGTACATTTCCCTACGCAATAACACCGTTAATCTTTTTGTCTAGAGACTCGAAGTTTGATATAGAGGGTACTGAGATTTGTGAAAATCTATGTGATCGGGTGTCGGCCAGAAATTTGGCTGTTAAGGGGTCAAAGTTCAACGATTTGACCTTTAAGAACTCTACCAAACTCCTCCCACAATTTGAGGTCTTAACGCGTGAAATTTTAGATATAGGTTCTTTGGACATGGATCTAACTTAATAACTTTATTTGAGCCCAAAACAATAAAGGTTAAGGGGCCATAATAGGGGTATTTTTTTTTAATTGACCATTTCTTTTGTTTTTTTTTTAATTTTTTGCTCAGCATACATCTCCAAACACCCGGGAAACGCCGGGTACCCATGCTAGTTTGTCTATATACATAATCTGAGGTTATTGTTTTCCAGAGGTTACTAATGTATGTATGGATATTAGTGTAAGGACGGGAGTCTACAAAAGGGCAATGTAAGCTGTAAACTTTCTTTCCACGTAAAACTTCGAGTCAAATTAATAAAGATTTTTTATAACTGACTAACTCCGGTTAAATCTGACACCCCTTTTTGATATGCCAGGCTCACTTTTGCCTGCTGATTGAACATATACCTACTAGAATGTCTAATATTTAGGGCGGCTATCACATACGCATACAGATAATATTCGTTCTATTCTTTCATTATCTCTATTTTGTTCTTCAACCCCCATCCTTTTCTCTTTATTTATATATATCAACACCGACCCTAATCCGCACCCCTATTGGACCTAAATTTTATTTTTCACAACATTTGAGGGAACTTGTTGATATTGACTTCCTGTCACGATTAAGGCCTGATATTTTCATTGCAAACTTTGCTTTCGTATAAGCTACATCGCCTGAAGAAATCTCTAGTTATTAACTAGCTGACCGAAACATATACGGGACAATCACGTTGACACACCGATTCTCGCCAGATCACCGAAGTTCAGCAACGTTGAGCCTGGCCAGTGCCAGATGGGTGACGATTTTGGAAGGCTATGTGCTGTATGTACCTTCTTGGAAGGTTGGACTGTTAAAAGAACCCCTCGCTACAAAAGCATCTACAAAGTTGTAGATGGCCTATGCCCCTCCAGGGGCTCAGGGGCTATGAATGGATGACCGAAACATGCTCATGACTGTGTATCAACATATTACTGCTTATGTATAAAGAAAGAGGATATATATATATATATATATATATATATATATATATATATATATATATATGATTTTTGTGGTATTCACCGAAATCGATGAATAGATATCATCACCATATATATATATATATATATATATATATATATATGTGTGTGTGTGTGTGTGTGTGTGTGTGTGTGTTTGTTTGTGTGTGTGTCTGTGTGTGTGCGTCTGTGTGTGTAAGTCAGTCACCCCCAGCTAGCGTCACTGATTTTAGGCGGGACGAATCATCTTCTTATAAGGGGAGTATTGCGGGAATATCAAATACACATGCAGTCTATAATCGCATGTATATCCTGATCAAGTGTTGCAGCTCTTACAAGGAGTTGTCGTAACTCTTCTACATACAGCACCTGGTATTCCCAAATCGTCACTCACGGAGTACTGACCAGGCTCAACGTTGCTAAACTGAGAGAACTGGTGCTTCCACGAGAGAACTGGTGTGGCAAATCTTTTATGCTATGTGTATTAATCAATCAATCTATCTATCTATTTATCAATCTGTCCAGCATGCTATCTATCTCTTTCCCTCTCTCTCTCTCTCTCTCTCTCTCTCTCTCTCTCTATCTATCTATCTTTATATATATATATATATATATATATATATATATATATATATATATATATATATATATATACACGGCAAGATCACGTTAACACACCGGTTCTCGTGACATCACCAAAGGTAAGTAACAATGAACCTGGCCAGTATCAGATGAGTGACTATTTGGGAATAGCAGACGCTGAATATTCTCTCAGCTTGGTTTTGGTATCGTTTTCTGTCGTCTTGAAATTTCTAATTTCCATTGGTACTTATCAGTACCAACTCAGTGAAAGTGTGGTTGACGATTGCTTCACTATTTCCACAGAAAGTTCACTCGCAAGCCATAGCATCATCAGTGATATTTTGTGGCATTCACCGAATGGGTGTGTGTATGTGTGTCTGTGTGTCTGTGTGTGTGTCTAAGTCATTTCTGAATGTTCAGAATGAAGAAAAAACAGAATTGCAAAAGTATGTAAACACAAAGAAAATATTTGGTTATTAAATTTCACATTACCAATTTTTATTTTTAATCGCATATCAAAACAGTGTATGCAAGATTTACTGTTAGATGTTAATGAATTATCTGGAATATGTAATAATTTTGTGGGCATGTACCCATTTAACAAAGAATACAAAAGCGAAACCATAGAATGGAAAATTCAAAATGGCAGTCATGCTTAAAAGTGATGCTCGCAGATTGAACAAGGAGCGCAAAATAGGGGAAATAAAAATTACAATTTTTTTTTACTATTATTAATTTAGTTAATTTATTTTTATTATTATTATTATTATTATTATTATTATTTAGAACCGTAAATATAATTTGTATTAATATATATATAAATGTTTCCCTGTAGTTTATCCACAAATCTCGTGTGTTTAATAGCAGACAGTGAATTATTATAGTATGTTTATTTATTCATGCAAATATTATTGAAACCTTCAAAAAAAAGAAAAAAAGAAGAAAAGTATTGACCAATTGGTTCGGTTGAAAGCCCCACCCCCACCCGATAGCTTTTGGCTAAGAGCAGAGTTAATCCGCTCTAACTCTGTCGGCCTTCGTCTCAGTTCAGACCGATTTCCATATAGTTAAGTGATCACCGTAACTTTCAGTTCTTTATTGCCACTTGAATCCGCAGTGCCGTGAAAAAGACATATTATACAATTCATTAAACCCACCTCTTTTTAAGCCGTGAAGGACATGGTACCTTTCTATCATCCTGGAAATCAATAGAATTTTCAGAACATATGCAAATTGGATCAAATCTCTGAGATAACATTACATTTGTGTTTATACTGTATATATATATATATATATATATATATATATATATATATATATATATATAATTATTTTTTTACTATAATAATTATTAAATACCTACAGACACTAGTGTTTCATCCTTTCGGGAATCTTCAGTGCAGAGTGTCACGATTAATACCAGTCGAACGATTCGAACCCCGCATCACGAGACATCTCTGGCTCGATTAGCGAAGACCTAATCCATTCGGCTACCATTAACCGCGTGAAATAACGTCGAATTTAAACATTTTAATTTTAAATGTTCATTTACGTCAGTCAGAGAGTGATCTAATCGTTATACGATGATCTATGCATATATATATATATCTTCCAACATATAGATAAAAAAACATATATGATCTATGCATATATATATATCTTCCAACATATAGATAAAAAAACACATTAAGTGAAATTAGAATTTGTAAATCGTAAACGAGGCATAAGAATGAATACAAAGATTAGAATGCAACTGTAAAAGGCAAAAATGATTACACACTTGTAATGGCTCGCTTCACAGAACATATTCATATTTATTAATTAAGTAATTGTAATATTTTTAAGAGTCATTATAAATGTCCGTTTTACATGAGTAATAAAAATAGTCTGTTTAAAAAACGTCTTAACTATTTGTGTGTCATTTATATTTGACATGCATGCTATCTTTGTTAAAAGTATTAATCATTTTCTAATTGATAAATTATAACAGCTATTTTCAAATAGTTATTATAAACCTTTTTTTAACAAGTTATTATGAGTCTTAACAATAGCTGTGTTTTTAGATAGTTAGTATACGATTCATTATTTGGTCATTTGTATGTTACCTGCATGCACGCCTTCTGTTGACTGTAGTTCTTTTATAATTTAAATAAAGATAACCCCTTTACATGGAACTGTTGCGATATCGCTTTTATATGAAATTGATTATTGTGCAAGGTCAGATTATAGATTGCAGGCATTAATGTACTCAGTTTTTTTCGTTTTTCTTAGAAGACACAAAACGATATCCCCGTTTTACAAAACAACTGACAACAGCTCATATGCTTTATTTCGTTTTCCACAGTGTCGCTTTTTTCTTGTTCTGGTTTTATAACTGTTTTTCTCGCCTAAGTTCATCTTCTTCGGCTTAAACTTTTTTGTAAGCTTTCAAACTTAACAGAACTAATCTGTACCGGGAATATGTTTATAAAATTCATATGCAATATTTCATAACCTGATGAGACAAATAACTATTCATACGTGAGAAATAGCACACACGTCCACCCTCCACACATTATCTTTCTTTTTCACAGGAGCTATAAAGCTGTTCTTCTGCGCATGCGCTATTATGGTGGCCCTTGAGACTTAATCTCTCAATCTTTAACTTTCAACCTTCAATAGTGGCTTAAAACCTTAAAACCACATCTAGGCATATACACATCTATGCATATATATATATATATATATATATATATATATATATATATCCCAAAACACACACACACACACACACACACACACATATATATATATATATATATATATATATATATATATATATATTCTTCGACATTTTCCCTTTTTACGATCTTGACAGCATCCGCCTTTATTACTGAGAGGGCCGACGTAGTGTGTCAAGACGAAGACGTGTGAAACCAAACCCATTTCTTCCCACCCCACGACTACGAACAGAATATGGATTATTTTTGCGGGTTTAACATTTTTTTTTTATTTTACGATTTCATTTTCCGCTTTTCCTCATTGTCCTATTCCGCCTTTTTGTTATTATCTTTTTTTTTAGTTCTTTGTATTTTCTATTTCATCTTTACTACTTGAAACATGTGCATTTAATCTGAACCTTTGTTCTTGATTGTGTTCGTACTTTCGATTTCGTTTTTCACCTTGTCGCTTCCCCCGTTCTGGTTTTAGTATTTTCCGCTCAGGCTTATCTTATTCGACTTAAACTTTTTTTTTTTTTTTTTTTTGCTAATCCTTCAAAGTTGTCGGAACTCCTTTATCCTGGGAACATATTTATACAATTTTTTTCAGAGATTAATTCACAAATAAAGGACCGTGTTCTATGTGCGCAAAATAACACATGTACTCAAACAAATATTTTTGATGATTTTATTCATTTTAAAAACCAAATTCGAAAAAAAGAGCTTACAGGAAGGCATTAGGATTGTTTACAGCTGTTTCAAAACAATGTTTAAGTTATACAATAAAGCCTACAATAATTATAAAGGTCAGAAAACCATTTTCATAAAATAGTTTCGTAAGTAACCTAGAATTAAAAAAAGACAATAAAAATACGTGTCAATATGTCACAAGACGATAAAAATACACGTGTCAATATGTCACAAATTGTACCAGAAAAAAACCCTAAGATTAAAAGAAATGACTTATCGCAACATACCTTTATCAAAATAAATTCAACATCAAACTGCATCGAATTAGATTGAAAAGAGAAATTGAAAATAATCGAAAGTCGTCATATTTGTTTTTTTTTTTTTGCAAAGATTCATTACTTCACCATATTTCGAATTTAGAGTTTACTTATTTATATATATATATATATATATATATATATATATATATATATATATATATATATATTGACTTAGTTTTGAACTTTTAGCGAATGCGATATAACTAATCTTAATTTCATTAAGACTGATTTCCGTTCTTTGATCTATTTTTTTCGGCTTATCTTTGTATTATTCATTCCATGATTTTAAGAATTTTCAGTTTGCTTTGTTTATCATAGGTGGCGACGCACATCAACTTAGGAACAGCAAGCGTTTTTGGAGTGAATGCATATTTGTCCAAACAGGTTCCAGCCTCCCCTCCAAGAACAAGATGAAGTCCAGGTGGCCCAAGATCAAGGACGCATGAATGTGAGGTATGTCGAAAATACATGTATGACACACACATACACACATACACAACATATAACTTAGGTTTGATATATTGAAGAACCACGACAAATATTTAGTGACACGTGTACACATGATAATGAACCCTTCGTCACAAGTATATATGTCTGTATTGTGATATGGTTCACCATTAAACAACAAGAGTATGCTATGAGTGGAAGTGCTTTCCAACACCCTAGTAAACCTCATCAGTATGCCCTGTATTGAGGAATTCAGGTGATAAGTGATCTCCCTCTCAGTACAGACCAATAAATCTCCTATGTGCCATGAGTAAGTTCAAATAAAATAAAGAATTAGTCAACCACCTCAGCAGAAATAACCTTCTCAGTGACATGCCATATGGTTTCCGTTCTGCTAGATCTACAGCAGATATGCTAACGGGTATATCTCATAGGATTAGTGAATCTCTCGACAAAGGCTTCCTTTCCAGGACAATTGCTCTTGACATA
The DNA here is from genome assembly GCF_053919585.1 of Euprymna scolopes. Lineage (NCBI taxonomy): Eukaryota > Metazoa > Mollusca > Cephalopoda > Sepiida > Sepiolidae > Euprymna > Euprymna scolopes. The sequence continues at coordinate 33,278,220 of NC_136513.1, forward strand.
TCAAAGACCTTCGAAAAGGTATGGCATAAAGGCCTACTTCACAAGATTTCCAGCTACGATATAACTTGAAATGTTTTCTCAATTATTAAATCGTTTCTCTCTGATAGGCTCATAAGTGTAGTGGTTGATGGCCATGAATTAGAGGTCCAGAGTATTAATGCTGGAGTCCCTCAGGGGTTCATCCTGGGTCCAACTCTCTTCCTGATCTACATGATCTCCCAAAACACATACTTAAACCATTCATTGATATCTATGCTGGTGACATGACCATCTATGGCAATACATCAAAAGCCGTAAATGACAAAGTTCTCTCTGATTCTCTCTCCTCTGACCTTGAGCGCGTGGTACAGTGGAGGAAGAGGTGACTGGTTACTTTTAATGAATCTAAAACCAAGCTTATATCTTTACATCATCAACACTCTGAACCCCATCTGGCATAAATTGAAATTGATTGCTCTCGTCTTGGGGAGGCCACATGTTTTGACAAGCTTCTGGGATTGACCTTTACTCCAGATCTGAAGTGGAACATGTACATCAAGTCTGTTACCAGGGTAGCTGGGAAAATGGTGTGGGCCTTCTATCGCTACAGAAGATATCTCACTGATGATGCAAGTTTCTATCTATATAAAAGCCAAGTACATCCAATGATGGGGTACTGCTACCACATCTGAGCAGGAGCTTCTAAAAACAACCTATTTTTCCTTGACAGAGTACAAAATAGATTCGTAGCTTAGTGGGGGATGCCCTTATGTCTTCCCTGGAACCTGTCTCCTACAGAAGAGACGTTGCGAGCCTGTCTTTGTTTTATTGTTATTTCCATGGCAAGAGCTTGTCAGAGCTCAAATCTGTTCCCTCCTCGCCACTATTTCACGGAAAACACCCGTCTAGCTGAAACCACTGTCAACAATTTTCCCCACTCTTAATCTGTGCCTTAATCAAAACGTAGATTCCATGAAGAAAGCTTCTTTCTGAGAAATGCACGCCTGTGAAACTCTCTTCCGTTTGCCTGTTTCCCACCTGACTACAACTTGGATGTCTTCAAGTCCAACATAAACAAATTCCTGATGAACCACCCCCTTAAGTAAGACACTTTATCAAATCTCCATTACTAACGATTACTACGATATTATCACATTGGTTACTGTACACGCAATAATCCTCATCCGCGAGTGGCTTCCGGGCCTTGATAAGTGTTGATTACCATGTAAAAAAAAAATATTACATTGTTTTTACTTTTGGGGCTTATTTATTTAATAGACTCCATTGATATTTAGGAGACTTGGAGAAATGGTAAGTTATATATTACTAGCAGGGAGACCATACTTTGCCCGGGATTGAATGATGATCAACGAATATTTCACACTCCTATATTTTTATTGTCATCGAAATCCGTGAAATCGCCGGGGAAGAAAGTTCACATGCCTCCATGCAGTAACTTAGTCCAAAATATATGTTATTCTACATTGCACTCAAGAGAACCTACTGTTTCTTTTATAGAATTATTTTATATAAACTTCTTTCCAGTAAATAAAAAAGAAAACATTAAGAAATGTGCGTGCGTGTTTGAACACTATAGACCATGTAATGCAAAAAAAAAAAAAAAAAAACACGTAAATTTACACGGCTTATAAAAAAATTTCAGTTAATGAAAAAAAACTTAAGAAATTTACGTGCGAAGTTTTAACCTACCGAACACGTCTTGCAAAAAAAAAAAAAAATACTATCAACTAACCCACAGTAGAATTATTACGGCCTGTTGTTCTATCGTTTTTGCTAAGCGACGACATGGAAAAAATGGCTTTACCGGTGATAGATGAATTAAAATAATGGTTTCGAACTCTCTCTCTCTCTCTCTCTCTCTCTCTCTCTCTCACACACACACGCACACACGCACACACACACACACACACACACACACACACATACACACACACACACACACACACACACACACAGAAAGTTGCATTTCTCGGTGATTGGCAATTATCGGGGGTATTCTGAGACAAAACTTACGTACGGTCACTCCCAGATTTATGCACTAAAGTTCTGTAAATTTTAAAGAAAATCTGTTCAGCCGTTTCGGAGTCTATAAGGAACGAACTCACACACACAGATTAAGTTGCATTTATATAATTGTAGCGACAGGGCCTTCTGGAACTAAAAAAAAAATGTCTGATTTTCCTAAATAAATTATTATGTGTTAGTGAGTGGGGGGGGGATTCCTTCGTTGATAGTATGTCACCTTTGTTTAACCTGCTTCCGTATGCAAATATGCGGGATGAAAATTAAATGATTATTGTTTTTTTGTTTATAATTTTATTATTCTGACGATCTGCATTCTTGTTCGTTGATTTTAATAAATGGCTAATGGCCCGAAATTCTTCCGAAATCCTCCTTCGGAATGCTCGAGGCGATTTACAGGCATAATTTAAACAATGTTAAAAAGAAAAATGGCGGTGCAAGTCACAATTCTTTTAAGTTTTTTTTTATATCATTTTTATAAATTCACAATACATTACTCAATCATGCAGCGATTAATTTTTTTTATTTATTTTCATTTTAATAACAGATTAAAAAAATATGTTCTTGTCACTAATTGTATTTATTTCTTCGTTATTCCATTTGCTGCTGATAGAGAACAGGACCAATATCGACAGGAAGGTTTTCGAATTGAGTTTTATGGAACAGGCCGGAAATATTCAGAGTATTTCACGATTCGAAATTTGTGAATGATACATAAAAAATAAATAAATAAGTGCATTCAAACGCAAAATAGTTACGTTAGAGTTAGTATATTTGTAGAGTTAGGTTTAGGGTTATGGTTGGAGTTAAAATAGTCCAGCAAAAAAAAAATTAAAGTTTAAAAAGATTCCTGAGAAATGATTCCATTAATTCATTTATTTATTGCGGACTATTATCCTCATCTTTTTTAGATGCTGCTTCACGACGTTTCGCCTAACTATTCCTCTTGCTTTCATCAGAGGTAACCGCGACGGGATAGGAACTCTGAATCTCCTAACTGCATTCTCAGCAATTACACCCATCCATAGTTATTGTCGTCTCACCACGTTTTTGGTCGAGTAAGCCTCTGGCCAGCTTTGGGTAGGATTGAAACCGCTATCCTCAGAAAATTCTCACCTGGAACCGTACAGATTCAACGTCTCTTTGGCCTGGTGCATCTGCTGCTAGTCTCTCGCTACTAGACAAGGTTCAAAAGAGAGTCGTCAATCTGATAGGCCCTGAACTGGCATCTAAGCTTCAGCCTCTGTCTCATCGATGAAACGTTGCATCTCTCTGCCTGTTCTACAAGTATTTAATGGTGAATGCTCTGACGAACTGCAGACACTTGTGCTAGACTCTGGAATTCCATTCCAGGTCCCTGCTTTCCTAACTGTACTGACATGCAGAAGTTCAAGTGTAACGTGAACCGACATCTTGCTGCCCAAATCCCTACATAGTGCCCAAGTAGTTGCTGCCCCTGATAGTAGCCCCCTACAACAAAATGGCAATGTGCCTTGTTTGGGGTGAAAATGTAATAATTTTTTTTAAAAAAACTGCGTCACGGACCCCGAATGGCGATCAAGGTTGTATTTTTTGATCTTGTAAATTCACGTTTATTTATTATCTGAACTTCCATTGTCGGGTCCGTACCGAGTGATATACATATTATTTTAATTGGAATTCAATTATTGAGATGAGTATTATCATCATCGTTCTTAGATGTTGAAAGATGAGGATAATAGTCCGCAAAAAATAAATTAATAAAATGATACTCATCTCAACACTGAATTCCAATTAAATAATATAAATTCCATTAATGTTTTGAAAAATATTAGTAGCCGCATTCCTATCGGGTAATAAATGTAAGGTTTAAATTACCGTAACTTTATGAAAAATATTCGGGGTCGATTGCTTCAGCCATTTCCGGTCGAACACAGTATGGAAAATTCGTCTCAATGTATGCTCTGTATCATTTATCTCATTCAAACTATTATTTTCATTTTAGATGTTATTTTTCTAAGTTCCTGTCAATGTAAGATTCGAACATCTTCAGGTACTTGTACAGTTCGGGAATTTTTACATCGAACTCGGGAATCTGCATGAATTTTGAACGGAACCCTTTCTTTAATCCAAAAGTACCTTGCTTTCGTTCTATTCTTCATTCAATCAGCTCGGCTTAACATTTACGGGTAATATGATCTGGAACAAATACATTGAAGATATTGCGAAGGCTGCTGCAAAGAAGGTGAGTTCCCTTCATTGTGCTAGAAGACTACTCACACCTGAGAGTATCCTGTACCTCTACAAAGCCATCATTCGCCCATGCATGGAGTATTGTTGCCACATTTGAGCTGGTGCCTCTAACACTAGTCTCTCCCTCTTCGGCAGGGTCCCCAAAAGAGTCTCGAACTTAATAGGTCCCACTTTGTCAACTAAGCTCTAGCCCCTCTCATCGCTGTAATGCTGCGTCCCTGTGCTTGTTTTACAAGTATTTTAACGGAATGTTCTCTGATAAACTCGTTGCATCTGTGTCCCTTCGATGTACATATCCCCGACAAACCTGCTTAGTAAGAAAATCACAGACCTTCATTGTTGAGGTCCCTAAATACCAGAAAGCTTTCTACTCTAATAGTCTCTTTCTATGAATTTCCTTCTGGCTACTTGCTTCTCTCATTGTACCGTTACGCAGAAGTTTAATCGTAAACCATTTTCCTAAGCATGGTTTAAAATAGTACGACCTTAAGTCCAAGTGGCGATATGCCTTGTTAAGGGTAAATATGCGTAAAAAACAAAAAGGTGTAACGTTTCTGAATTTTTGAGATGAGGATTAGTTATTTCTATTATTATTCATCAGACTGCTGTTCTCATCTTGAGTGATTTTCACAACGTTTCGATCGATGTAACCTCTGACCTTCTTCAGGTGTATATTGTCGAACTCGGGACTGTATTTGTCGAACTCGGGAATTTGGACGAAATTTCGAGCGGAACCCTTTATTTACTTCACGGGGTAGCGTGCTCTTGTTCCGTCAGCCATGACTGGATAGAGGTCCTACGTAATTCGCAAATGTATATTTCGGTGACCCACACTGAAGATTGAACCTTCAACGTTATTGACCCTTAGTAGTTAACGTTCTCTCCATTGTAAATACTACTTAAGATTTTTTGTTTGTTTAACATAATTTTTAATTTGGTATTTTATATTTGGGAGGCATTGCTTCTGGGTCTACATTTGTTGTATTTTTTTAGGCGGGTTTATTCCAATGCATTCAATCGCAGACACTTAACGCTGTTAGATAATTACATGGTTAAAACTTTAATTATTTATTATCGATCTATCTGTCTATGTATCTATTTATCTATTACTTCAGGGTATATTGTTAAAATAGTTTATATTGGGAGATTTTTTTGTTTAAAGAATAAAGTTTAACAATGGGTCTTAGCTGAGGACTTTAAATAAACAGCTAGGTTAAATAAATAAAATAACCTTGAGCAGGCATACGTGGACGGGTCGAACATCGAGATACGCGTGCTTTTTGATGATGACGTAACGGAACGGAGGTCAAGAGGTCGGAAAGTTTAATTGGTCGAAGATTTTTTTTACATAGGTATCACCACTTATCAAGGCCAAAAGGCCACTCAAGAATAAGGGTTAAAGAGTGTACAGTAGAAATTTGACAATATAGTAACCGTTAGTAATGGAGGTTCGGTAAATTTGTTAACTTATATGGAACGGCTCATCAAAAACTTGTTTACGTTAGACTTGAAGACAACCATATTGTAGTCAGCTGGAAAGCAGAAAAATGGAAGACAATTCTACAGGCATGCAGTTCTCAGAAAGAATATTTGCTCATGGAATCTACGCTTAGGTTTAGGCACAGATAAAGAATGGGGGAACTTAGTGATAGTGGTTTCTGCTAGACGGGTGTTTCTTGTGAAAGTTTGGCGAGGGGGGACAATAGAATGGAGCTCAGCCGAGCGCTTGCCATGAAAATCGATAAAGCAGAGACAAACTCGCAACATCTCTTTTGTGAGAAAGAGGTTGCAGGGAAGAGAAAAGGACATCCCACACAAGGCTACGAAGTCTATTTTGAACTCTATCAAGACAGGGCAAGTCATTTCTAGCAGCTCCTGCCCAGATGTGACAACAGTATTCCATCCTTGGACGTACCTGGCTCTTATATAGATACAGAATTGCATCAGCAGTGAGATATCTACTGGATCAATAGAAGGATCTCACCATTTTTCTAGCGGCCTTGGCAACAGATTTGATGTACCTGTTCCATTTCAGATCAGGAGTAAAGAAGCTTGTCAAAACTTGAGGCCTCCTCAAGATGAGAGCCATTCATTTCAACTGATGCCAGATGGGGATCAGAACGTTGATGATGTAAAGATATAAGCTTGGTTTTAGATGCATTAAAAGTAACAAACCACTCCTTTCCCAATGTACCACGTGCTCAAGATTAGAGAAGAAAGAATCGGAGAGAACTTGGTCGTTTACTGACTTAGATGTCCTACCATAGATAGTAGTGTCATCAGCATAAATGTCTACCAATGATGTAAGGATGTGATTTGGAAGATCATTAATGTAGATCAGGAATAGAGTTGGGCCCGGGATGGACCCACGAGGGGCTCCAGCATTAATACTGTGAGCTTCTGATTTTTGCCCATCAACTACTACCTTTATGAACCTATAAGAAAGAAATGATTTAATAAGACATTTCCAGCTATACCATAGTATGAGATCATGCCATACACTATCAAAGGCCTTAGCTATGTCAAGAGCAATTGCTCTAGAAAGGTTGCCTCCGTCGAGAGATTCGCTAATCCTATGAGATATAACACAGCTGCTGTAGATCTAGCAGAACGGAAACCATATTGGGTGACACTAAGAAGGTTATTTTTTTTGTTGATTACTTCTGTATTTAACACAGATTCCAGCAACTTACTCATGACGCACAGGAGACTTATTGGCCTGTACTGAGAGGGAGATGAGCGATCACCTGAATTCTTAAATATAGGGCATACTGATGAGATTTTCCAGGGTGATGGGAAACTATTCTCCTTAAGACAACGTTTAAACAGTTTTGTAAGTATGGGCGCTAGTTCTGGTTGAAGTGTTTTGAGTACTATAATCGGAATACCTTCAGGGCCGGTTGCTTTACTGGAATCAAGGTTTTTGATTAGCTTGGCAACATCACGTGCAGATATATGTATATCACATAGCGTGTTTTCTGATACAGGAGGAAATATTGGGGGTTGGCGGCCTTGGTCGCAAAGGATAGAATTAACTGCAAAGTTCTTGGCAAAGAGTTTGGCTTTGTCTGATGCTGACGAGATTACCTCAGGTCCATTGATAATAGTTGGGATGGAGCACACGCTTCTGTTTAGGATTCTGTTTGCTATTTTCCAAAACTGGTGGGAACCAAGCCGCTGCTCAACTGCTTTGGGCTTGATGGACTGGGCATACAACTCTCTTGCGTTCTTTATTACTTTCTTGCAATGGTTGCTGGCAGTCCTGAAAGTGGCTTTAGTTTCCATACATCTATTACATTGTAAGCAGTGGAAAAAGTGATTTCCGTGCGGAATGGTAGCAGCACATTCTGGAGAGAACCATGGCTGGCTGTTAGGTTTTTGCTGGAACTTTTTCGAGGGTATGAAACAGTCTATACCTACAATTAACAATTCTGTTAGGTCTTATACTATAGAGGACACATCCTTTTTGAACATGAAACAGAGGTAGATCCGATATAAATGTACGGAAGCTATTACAGTCAGCCACAGTGTATCGATATACTGTACGATGGAGAGGTACGCGTGGGGACTTATTATATTTAATTTTTATCTGAACTGATACAACAGAGTGGTCGGAAGATCCAAGAGGAGACAGAACAGAAACTGAACATAGTTCAGGGCAAGTTTGTAGTTTGATCACGGAAGTGAACAGACGTGCTCCAAGCCAGGAAGCGAGGCTGTAAAGTACAAACATGTAGACACGAAATGCAGACTCTAGTGAAGACCATGTTAGACAGCTGAAATAAATTTACATTTTAAAAATAATAAGTGTTGTTCTGGGCTTTCACAAAAAGGGAAGAACGGAGGTCTCAATTGGTTATGGTATTGGTCATTTCATGTTTCATCACGAAGCTCAGCAGTGAAGATAGAAGAACTCTTGGAGAAAGAAAAGGTATGAAGCATATATTATTCTTCTTATAAAAAAATGATACCTTATGTAAATGTGAATTGTAATATATACCCGTGTGATAACTTTCTGATACAACATGACTCAGTTTATACGTCGATATCATATCCCCTGGCTAAACAACATGAATACAATTTACACGTTTATAACAGATGTTATAAAAACAATATATTATACTCACTATGTAATATGATTGTAACAATATCAATCCACCTTTCAGTACAATATATGACACACTACCAATTAGAATACTAAAGCTGAATTAATCAGCATGTGTTTCCCTACGGCTTTTTCTTTCCTATCATTAAGGAATGTATGTAAAAATATTAATTTTCGAAGTGCGTTCTATTTGAAGACACTTCAATAGACGCAGCTTGCGAGTAACTCAAGAGAACACCTCTTATAAAATTCCAATCGATATTTAATTTTTCCTCTGCTTTTATATTCTACTAAATCTACCACCCTCTCCTTCGTCTCTCTTACTATCTCTCTCTCTCTCTCTCTCTCTCTCTCTCTCTCTCTCTCTCTCTCTCTGTAACGAAAAACAGGAACGATCAAGGACAGAGGGTGACTTAGTGACCACTAAAGTATCACCATATATGAAGATCTAAAGCTACTAGAGGATAAGAATTAATGCGATAAAATGATTATCAGTTCAAAAAAAAAATTCAGAAGAGAATTCAGATTGATTCCTGAAATGAACAAAATTCAAATATTTACAGGTACTGCCCATGTCAAACACCTATAAATTATAGATTTAAAAGCGATCGTGGAGTGAGCTGAAGCGTGACTACCGAGAGTAAAGAAGGCCGATGCACATGACGTCATTATCAGATCCACTTGTAGGTATATGGTCTAGGCTAAAGGTCCCTATCAGCAGCAGTTTCGTCTAGTTTTCAGTTTGCTGTCCAACATGGTTTATTCCGACGTTGTTCCAAATTGCCGGCGAAATTATCCAAAAATGCCCCAAAGTACATATATTTTCTTTTTCTAAAGAGAAGGAGCAAGCCTCAATTTTGATACGTGCCATTAGAAGGAAAATTTTTATTCCAACCAAATATATTAAAGTAAGTAAAGTTATTTGTTAATAATTAAACGTGTATTAAATTAGAGCTGTATTCAAGTACATTCATAACGTTTGATAACATTGTTAATATAAATTAAAGTACTTTCATAACGTTTGAAAACATTGTTAATATAAATTAAAGTACTTTTATAACGTTTGAAAACATTGTTAATATAAATTAAAGTACTTTCATAACGTTTGAAAACATTGTTAATATAAATTACTTTCATAACGTTTGATAACATTATTAATATAAATTAAAGTACTTTCATAACGTTTGATAACATTGTTAATATAAATAAAAATACTTTCATAACGTTTGATAACATTATTAATATAAATTAAAGTACTTTCATAACGTTTGATAACATTGTTAATATAAATTAAAGTACTTTCATAACGTTTGATAACATTATTAATATAAATTAAAGTACTTTCATAATGTTTGATAACATTGTTAATATATACTAAAGTACTTTCATAACGTTTGATAACATTATTAATATAAATTAAAGTACTTTCATAACGTTTGATAACATTATTAATATAAATTAAAGTACTTTCATAATGTTTGATAACATTGTTAATATATACTAAAGTACTTTCATAACGTTTGATAACATTATTAATATAAATTAAAGTACTTTCATAACGTTTGATAACATTGTTAATATAAATTAAAGTACTTTCATAACGTTTGATAACATTGTTAATATAAATTAAAGTACTTTCATAACGTTTGATAACATTGTTAATATAAATTAAAGTACTTTCATAAGGTTTGATAACATTGTTAATATATACTAAAGTACTTTCATAACGTTTGATAACATTGTTAATATAAATTAAAGTACTTTCATAATGTTTGATAACATTGTTAATATGAATTAAAGTACTTTCATAACGTTTGATAACATTGTTAATATGAATTAAAGTACTTTCATAATGGTTGATAACATTGTTAATATAAATTAAAGTACTTTCATAATGTTTGATTACATTGTTAATATGAATTAAAGTACTTTCATAACGTTTGATAACATTGTTAATATAAATTAAAGTAAACGTTTGATAACATTGTTAATATAATAAATTAAAGTACTTTCATAACGTTTGATAACATTGTTAATAGATGCTATTAAAGGAATATTACTATATATTGCTAATACAGCAAATATTATGTTGATATTTGTAACTGTTTATTTTCTTATAGGGCTAAAAAATCTATCAGGAAGTTTAAAAATGTAATTTAATTTTATCTTAGTTTTTAAAAGTATAAACAAATAATTTTTACATGAGAATATTTTTCGAAGTGTCTTTTTAATAATAAATAAAACCTTTCATTGAGTATTTCCAAATATTTTTTAATTCTATTTTTTTTTTCTAAAGTCGGTTTGAAAATTATTCACCATGCAGCTATTAATAAAATTATCGGTGACTGACCGTTATATATTAAAACTGATTGTTTCTTTTTTAGAATTATAACCAAATAATTTTTACATGAGAATATTTGTCAAAAATATATATTTTTTAATTTATTTACTTGCCTCCCCAACGGGGCACAGTTAGACACAAGGTCGGTTTTATAAGTGTGAAAATCTAGCTCCCCAAAAAGGGGCACTCTGGATAGGAACAAAAATAAAATAAACATTGTCTCAGTCATGAAGGGTTTCTCCTGCACTGACCGAAGAGCAGAACAAATGATGTGTAGCATCAGAACAGATACTACACTGTGATTATTATTATTATTGTAAATCTTTGTTTACTATCTTTTCTTAGATTTTAATAATAGTTTACACTAATGTTTTCTTTAATTATGTTTTTATGTATGTGAACATCATTTTCGGCCTGAGGATAAAATAAAGGAAAAGTCAAGATTCGATGATAAAACGGGTAGTACTGTTACAGTGAAACTAAAAAGACCATGTCTTCGGAATAGAACTGCACGCCTGTGGAACTCTGTTCCGTCTGTCTGCTTCCCTCCGGACTACAACTTGGATGTCTTCAAGTCCAATGTTAACAACTTCCTAATGAACCGCCTCCTTAAGTAAATATTTCATCAAATCTCCACACTAACGTAATGTACTTGCAATAGCCTTATCCGTGAGTGGCTTCCGGGCCTTGATAAGTGGTGATCACTGTGTAAAAAAAAAGATGGTGCTATTCCGACAATTCCCCAAAACTTTTCCTCGTATTTAACAACGGTAACAACGTCCAGAGAATTACCAAACTCGAAAAAAATCGAGTAGAGAATTCTGCTATTAAACACGTTATAGAAGAAAGCATAGTTGATACTTTAGCATACAAAGAAGAAGAAACATTCCAAAACATTGAAGATTTATTAGAAAAATTGTTTTTTTCTTGATAGAAAATACTGGAGTGTCATTAGACAGGAAGATATTATTCTTATATGCCGAATCATCAAATCTCCATGTTCGAAAATCAGTCTGTCCATTATAATAGAATCTGATTTATCAGTGCATATCTTCTGCAGTGATGTAGAAATGAAGACTGTAGGGAATATAGGATTCCTAAATATGTCATTGATGCTAATACTCTGCAGATTTTAATTGAAAACATGAAGAAAATGGATATAAAAGAACAGCAAACCAAACTTCAAAATGTAGTTTCTATATTAAAATTAATCTTGTCATTTTTGTTATTAGTGCAAGATGCGTCATCTAAATATTTCAATGCAATTAAATTCATATATCAACAAATAAACATAATGACAATGAATAAGGTTGATTATTCAAGTGAAATGATGATATTCTCTTCTTTATTATATAACTGCACCCCTAGGGGATACAGATTGTTAAGAGACACTAAAAATGTAATTTCGCCACGTTATTCAACCATCAGAAGAGTAATCCTATCAACCTATATAAAAGCCTGTCATTGAACAATATAGCAATTTTCTTATGCATATTAAAAGTAAGTTCAAGTTACTAGTGCAGAAAGACATCGCAGTATTGTTGATGAAATACATCTGAAACCTTATCTTGATTATAAGAGTGGTAATATTATTGGCTTGGCTAATAACAGCAATGAAGCTGCAACGAGTGCATTTGCTTTTATGCTTAGCAGTGTATCCTCACATTATAAGAATGTTGTACATGTTATGCCAACTAAATGTCTTCTAGCTGCAAACTTATTTGACATAATCAAACGTTTAATAATTGGCTTAGAGGAGATAGGCTTTAAAGTAGTATGTATTATAACAGATAATAATGCAATAAATAAAAAAGCCACGACTTTCTATTGTAGCCCAGCAAAGCTTTCAATTTTCTATCCACATCCGGTTTTAAAATCTAGACGTCTTTTCTTCTTATTCGACGCAGTGCATATTTTAAAATGCATTAGAAACAACTGGCTTGGTCAAAAAGACGAAAGTAAATGCATGATGTTCCCAAAGTTTAGTTATGATGATAATCATGAATTAGATAACATCAAAAGTGCCCCCTTTTCTAGCTTACACAAACTTTATGCTCTGGAATCTCAGTCACTTTTGAAATATTCTTACAAATTGACTTTAAAAGCACTTTCTCCCATAAATTTTGAAAGGCAAAATATTAATTTAGTTCTGCAAATTTTCAATGAATATACTATTCAAGGATTGCTTACCTTAGGAAAACAGAAATATTTGTCCAACTATTCAGAAATTGCAGAATACATACAACTATTTTATATTTGGTGGACAATACTGAATGTAAAACACCATATAAAGGTTGCCGGCTTCGTAATGAATATGCGTATCTACTTACATTACATGATGAAAATTACAGAGTTCTCTCTATATTATGTGACTGGTTGGAAACTTGGAATAGCATTTCTGGAAGAACTGGTAAATTAACGAAAGAAACATATACTGCTGTACACCATACGCCTTATGCAATGTTAGAACTGACTAAGTATTACATAAAAGAATTGAACATGCTATATATTTAACCTGGTAAATTTCAAACACATAACCTTGAGGCAATGTTGGCCAGTACCAGCAACTAAGTGGTGATCAATATAACATCTCTATACGTCAAGTGATTGAATGTGAGAAAAAACTCAGAATGTTGTCAGTATTAAAACTGGACCATTTAATAACCAAACTATCTATTTAAAAGATTTACAAGAAGCTAACTGGGATGAAATGACAACAAAGCAACAGTTAGATGTTTATAAATTGAACATAGATGTAACAGAGATATTTCTCAATCTACAGAAGTACTTCCTGTTATTGTATACTTAGGAGGTTACTGCTGTTATGCAGTATTTAAAAATTGAAATGCAATAGTTGCAAGGATTTATTATCTGGAAGAGATGCTGCAGAAAATATACCTGAAATAAACAGCTATTTTCAGGTGATTAATAAAGGTTCTCTTTTATAGCCTAATGATATCTTATTGTAAATTTTCCTAATGTCTGTCTGTGTGTGTGTCGCGGTTTATCTCAGCCTACAGGCAATCCACCTAGGAAAGTAAGGTACCAAATTGGCGCTTATGACCCAGCGGATGTTTTCGTGATATTTATATCCATGTTTGGTGTATGGAAATGTAAAAAAATGCAAACAAAAACAAAAAACGTTTTATTTACTGGATATTTGTCCGGTATTCACCGGAAGTTAATATCTCCCTTAGTAAGTTCGATTTACTGTCTGTGTATGTGTGTGTGTGTGTGTGTGTGACGCTGTTTATTTCAGCCTACAGGCAACCCACCCAGGCAAGTAAGGTACCAAAATGAAGCTTATGACCCAACTGGTGTTTTAGTGATATTTATATCCATGTTTGGTGTATGCAAATGCAAAATTAAAAAAATGCAAAAAAAAAAAAAAACGATTTACTAAACAACGTTTTATTTACTGGAGATTTTTCCGGTACAAGAACCCAAGTTTGCCCAGCTGGGTTTCTTGTAACAACAAATTTTGTTTTATATAATTATATAGTTACTAATAAACTGGTAAAAAATTCTCCTTTTTCCATCCCACAAAGCAAAGACAACCAGCCATGCACATAACATTAAATGTTTTGGCAGATGCTTACCTTCGTTTTCATGATGACTCATAGTGGCAGCCTTGTCATCTTAAGATTGCACGTTCGAGCCGAGATATCAGATTTTTTTTTCGATTTTTAAAGTTTTAATATTGAGGCAGGGTTATTTATGCCATTTTTTCTGTTCGTTTTTGTTTTTTCTATTTTTCCATCGCGTTTGCTGTTTTGTTTTTGTTTTTCTATTTTTCTGATTTTTTTAAAAGAAGTTTTACCATTTAAAACAGGGTTATTTGTTTTCCGTTTCCTTATTCTTTATTTTGTATCACGTTCGCTGTTTTTTTTTTGTTTTTCCGATTAAAAAAAAGTTATAATATTTAAACAGGGTCATTACGTTCGCTTATGCTTTGTTTTCCATTTTGTTTTGATTTCCCTCCCCCCCACACACCTCCAAACACCCGGGCAACGCCGGGTACCCCCAGTAGCATAAGATACAGGACAAATTAAAAATACAAATAATCTACTTAATGTAAATCAAATGTGTTAAATAGTTTTATTAATATAAGGTGCGTGAAGTATTTGAGAACATACAAGATATTATTTGATTTTATATTTTCTACGTTTCAAAATTATCAGTGGTAGTTCCTATAATAAAGTACAGTGTGACTATAACGGTTTAATAAAGACTTTTAAGCCTTTTTTTAAAATCCACTTGATGTTTCGTTTACAAAGTTAACAGTATTGAAAAAATGGAAAAAAAAAATGATTATCTGGACTTCTTCAAATTCTCTTCTAAATAATTTCTGTATTAAAGAAAATGATAGTAATTAACTAATCAGAAAAAGAAAACATTAAACATTCAACTAAATTGTATTGTACTCGCCTTCCATGCTTATCTTACAATGATTTGGCGGATGTAACCTCCGATCTTCATCAGGAACAGATTCCAGAGTTTGACAAGGTACACCTGATGAAGGTCGGAAGTTAAATCGACCGAAACATTGTGAAATAAACACGCAAGATGAGAACATTAGTCTGAATAATACAATTTATCAATCCTCATCTCTAAAGTTCCAAAACTCATGTGATTTTTCTTTAAATTAAATTCAAAAAAACATTTCTGCATTAGTAACTTTTAATCTTTGTTTGTATTTAAATTATTTGTTTGATTTCAATTTTTTGTATTTTATTGTTTGTTTTCATTCTTAAAATTATTTATCGATGGTTTTCACTTTCAAAATTATTCATCTTTGGTGTTTGATATATTTTTTTAATTGTTTGTTTCCTAAATTCATAATTCAGTTATAGCAGTATTAAATTGTATATTGCTATAAAATTACTTAATTTTACATAGATAGTATTTATATTTTATATTGAATAAAGTTAAGTTTCAGTATTAATCGAACTGCGTTTCTTTTTTTTCTTTAAATATGTTTTATTGCTCTTTTTCAAATGACCCTCATATAGTACCGACAGTCTGACAGTCTAACAAATCTTACCTACATTGTCTGCAGACATTTTTCAGTTAACAGGCATTCTTCTTACTCTCGCTGGCTGTGGCTGAAGAGTATCAGTTCTGGAGTTATCATCAGACTAGAAATTCTATTCCGCTTGATGTTAGGCGAACGAAGAAAGAAAATGTGAGTTTTTTTTTTTTTTTGGGGGGGGGTTGCTGAGGTTGTTACATATATATATATATATATATATATATATATATATATATATATATATATATATATATGTATATATATATATATATATATATATATATATGCATGTGGGGGCGTATATGTATATGTGTGGGTAAAGGATGCAAAATTCTATTTACCATGTTTATTACTTTTCAAAATAATCCATATTTTTACGGTATATTTTGTATATACATAAACAATATATGCACATGTATATATGTGTGTGTGTGTGTGAGTATGTGTATGTGTGTATGTATAGGTACATAGGTATATATATATATATATATATATAGGTATATATTTAGGTTCATATATACATATACACATTGTTTAACAATATATATATACAAATATATTTATATATAATATACATATATAAACGTTGTTTACACACACAAATATATATATATATATATATATATATATATATATATTCCAGGCAAATTATGAATATTATGAATAATGGATATTTTCTCTCCTCAAAATTTGAAAACGTCTTGAACCTTTCTATTATTTTTTTGCATTAAAATTTTTCTTGCTTGATGAGATCAAATATGATTGAAACGGTGACACATATATCTATCTATCTATCTATCTATCTATCTATCTTCTATATCTATCTATCTATCTATATATCTATAAAAACAGAGATGTGTGTGCCACAGACGATTTCTGATTGGTTAATCCAATAATCACATCTCCTAAAAAAACTATGGTTCGTAGGCTCTTAACTTTACCATAAAATATTATGGCTTTATTTATTGTCCATCTTGGAAGGGTTTAATTTTTTCCTACCTTGCGATTTACAAATTACAAAAATACGAAACTAACTTACAATCTAACAATCGAATCTCCGACATCCCGGCCGCCATTATGAAACTAAACTAAAAAAAAAAAAAAAAAAAAAACGCGCGTTCACTCGTGGTCTTTACATTTCGGGTTTGGGTACTTGTGCAGTTTTCCATTGACATTAAAAAATGGAAATATTTTTTTTTTAAATATATTGTACGTACTCGTCATGGGATAAAGTTTTCCTACAGAAAAAATCACGTAATTTCATCAAGTAGTTATTTTTTATAGCGAAAAAGAAAAAAATCAACGCTACAAGCGAAATTAAACAGAAAGTTCAAGTAGGGGGATTTCCCTTTTTTTTATAGCGAGGCCAAATTTCGCGAATTTGGCCTTTTTTTAAAGCAGTTTGGCCTTCAAAATTTCTGTTTGGCCATTTTCTTCACCGATGAAATAAAAAAAGCAAATAAAAACAACGCAATAAAACTTTTAAAAATACGGCACACTTTTGTTGTTCTTGTTTGTTTTTTTGGTAATTTTCCTTATTTTTTTATTTTTTCAAGATAATACTATTAAATGGACACTATTATGCCAAATTAGCTCCCCCCCCCAAAAGAAAAAGCACAAAAATTCGAGATTTAAGGTTTTGACGAGATAATTTAGCGAATTGTCCGGACTATTGCGAGATAACCATCCATTAGTTTTTCCTGAAATTTTGCCACAAATTGTATTTCATTACATAGATGTGCATAGTAACAACATTTTTTTGCCGAAAATTCCCGTTGCGTCTCCAGATTTCATCGGTGAAGAAAAAGGCCAAACAGAAATTTTGAAGGCCAAACTGCTTTAAAAAAAGGCCAAATTCGCGAAATTTGGCCTCGCTATC
>NC_136513.1:33300830-33320830 GCF_053919585.1 Euprymna scolopes
ATTTGACCCCTTAACAGCCAAATTTCTGGCTGACACCCGTCACATCGATTTCCTCCAAATCTCAGTACCCGGTATTTCAAATTTCGAGTCTATAGACTAAAAATTGACAGAGTTATTGCGTAGGGAAATGTACACAGACAGACAGACAGACACGTTCACTTTTATATATATATATATTGCGATGTCTCCGTTCCGTCTCGAAAGATAAAGGATACCCCCTGTAGGTGCAGTTGCGCGTGTCAGTGTGAGGCAAGGGTTGCGCAATCTCGAAACACACCCTCTCATGGATTGGCACTGTTTGAGTTCAGTTGCAAGGAAAGGCCAGGACGACTGAAAACAATGCCGAGATAAGCGCAGAGGACATACAGCACCTGAAAGTCCCAAATATTCACCTATTTTGTACTGATTAGGTTCAACGTTGCTTAAGTATATATATATATATATATATATATATATATATATATATATATATATATATATACACTTGTGCCCGATATTATTCATACCCCCCTTGAAAATTGAGTTTATTAGGTGTAACTTTTGTAAGAATTTATTGTTTACGTCCATATTGATACATATTCTTAATAAACCTCTTCTGATCATTTTCGTCATTTTAAAATCTCGGGATACTTGTAATAAAAGAAATATACAGCTATTTATAAAATCTGCAATGTTCAAAAATAATCATACCCCCTTATTTTTTTCAGTATTAATCGAGTTTCTGACTGTTTGTTTTCTGTTTGATTCTTATTTTGAATGCTTTTATACAACCTTTGATTAATTTCATTTCGTTTTTTTCATTTTTCAGAAATTAAAATGATATCAACTGAAAACCAATAAAAGAATAAAAATTATTAGAATGGGGAAGAAAAAAGAGCTTAGTAATGATCTTAGGACTAAAATTGTGAATTCACATAAGGATGGTTTAGGTTACAAGTCAATTTCCAAGAAATTTGAGGTCCCTACAGCAACAGTACAGAGCATCATCAAAAAATTCCAGAGCCACCACACAACAAACAACTTGATTGGTAGAGGAAGGAAAAGGAAACTGTCTGCTAGAGCCACCAGGAATATTGTAAGAAGTGTTAATGCAAATCCAACCACCACTACTAAGGACATTTTAGAAAATCTGGAGTCTTCTGGCATAAAAATATCAAGGCAAACATTGCAAAGGACTCTGCATGAAAATGGTCTGAAAGGAAGAAGACCAAGAAGTACTCCATTGCACACCGGAAAACACCTTGCAGCACGTCTAAAGTTTGCTAGGACCCATGTGAATTCTCCAGAGTCCGTTTTCTCAAGTATTTTGTGGACTGACGAAACAAAAATTGAATTGTTTGGCCATATGGATGCTTCTTACGTTTGAAGGAAGAAAGGAGAAGCTTACAACCCAAAGAACACCATACCCACGGTGAAACATGGTGGTGGTAGCCTAATGTTTTGGGGCTCCTTTTCGGCTAGTGGTCCAGGTAGTTTGGTCAAGATAGATGGAACCATGAAGAAGGAGCAATATTTGGAGATACTCCAGAAAAACATTAGACAGGATGCGGAGAAGCTCCATTTAGGACCAAACTGGGTCCTTCAACAGGATAATGATCCAGAACATACTGCCAAAATAGTCAAGAAATGGTTTGAGGATAATCAAATTAATGTTTTGAAATGGCCTAGCCAGAGTCCCGACCTGAACCCTATCGAAAACCTCTGGCACATATTGAAAACTGAGGTTAAAAAGCGGAAACCTAGAAATTTGAGGGATTTGGAGAACTACTGCATTGAAGAATGGTAAAAAATCAGTGTTGATGCTTGTAAAAACCTTGTTGATAAATATCCCAAACGGTTACAGGCAGTTATTAAGAATAAAGGGCATGCTATTGACTATTAGTAAGAGAGGTATGAATAATTTTGAACTAGTGCCATTATTGTTTTTCTTTGTATAATGTTTCAAACTTGCATAATTTATTTATTTGTTGAGTTTAAATTAAATGCTTATGCTTGATTTATTGTTTGAAATCCCTTTAATATTGTCTACCTTCTGGTTTGAGCAATATTCTTATAGAAATCTCAAAGATCCGAGGGGTATGAATAATATTGGGCACAAGTGTATATATATATATATATGTGTGTGTGTGTGTGTGTGTGTGTGTGTGTGCTATCAGGTCGCGCGGCATTGCCCGGTCGTAAAATACGCTTAAATATGATATTTTGATTACTGCTGATATCGTATTTATTATTATATTTTATTGGACGCAATACAGGGTGTTTCAAAAGTCTTGGGAACATTATGAGTTATTAAAAGTCGTTATGTTCCCAAGACTTTTGAAACACCCTGTATAATAATGACTTACAAATATACAAAAATAATGAGAATCGAAACCAAAACGTTTAGATAACGATTTACTTTTCTTTTTGACTTTAACGTCTGAGCTATGAAGAGCTAAAAATGTAAACACGAACCAATAGCTATTACGTTACTCATACATATTTGTAATGCCGTCGTTCGACCTTTTCCTGGCAAATTCCATTTTTTTTAATTTCCACACATTTACACCGCTTCTTCCCAGTTAAAACCCAAATATAAAGTTTCGCATTGGTTCGAATACCCAATATATTAAGCTGCATGTCTGTAGACCAAAAACTTACACAGGCGTTTGTTACGATTGTTTTTTCAACAAATATATATACGCATACATAAATATATATTGAAAGAGATTTGTGTTTACTATAAACTTTTTACGACAAATGATACGCAACTATAAAGTGGAATGTCCGCATGAATATAATTGCACGTTATAGTTTACTGAAGATGATAATTCCATAAGAAAACAGAAAAAAAATAATAAGGAATTCATTCAAATGAATGTTTAAAAGAATATGTAAATAAGCTAGATTTTTTGCAGATAAATGCAATTCCACCTCCTATATATAACAAAGGTGTGTGTTTTTTTAAATAAATAGAAAACGAGTTTTTAGTCGCGTTCAAGCGACTCTATACGTCACTCCGTCGGTCGGTCGGTCAGTCGGTTTGTCCGTAACACTTTTGTGCTTGGCCTTTTTGGTTAAGATCAAAGTTCTGTTATTAATACATGCTGTTCTTAGCTTTTTAAGCTTTTCTTGGACTTTTGGCCTAGATCAAAGTGTAGTATTATTTTACTCATCTTGGAGAGAAAGAAATGCAAACTAACCCCTATCCTTACCCACAAAATTTTCTTTTCTCCATTCACCCCCATCTAGAGGGTATCCCCACTTAGAGACTGACCCGCAGAAGCGAGGTTCTTTTTACAAACCTAGTCGAACGGGCAGTCTATCAACTAGACGGGGTTGGGAGGGTCCTACTAATCACCTTTTGTTTTTTCTTCCCCCGCCCTCGACACGAATGAATTATTGTACCATTTTATTGTTATCTTTTTTTGTTTTTACACGTCAATAAAAAATGTTTTAAAAAATTGGGAGTTAAGTAGGACGTCCCCCAGTATGAAAGGGTTAATGCGGTATTATGGTAAAAGAAGATACTAGCTGGGAGAAACTTTTGACTTTGTTTAGTTCTGGAGTGACAAAGATGACCAACGACCCCAAAAATCCCCCCTTTTGAGTTGGCCATGTGCCTCAGCTTTTTGTTCATCGTTGATTTTGACTGTATTTTTAACATGAATAAAAGATTTATTATCTCAAAGTGTAGCATCTGTTCCGGCAGATACTGCAAGCAAAGACCATATATGGGGCCAGCCCCACATATAAAACCTTGGTCAATGTAGGGACAACCCTTCATACCAATTTTCACTATTCAGCTCCCCTACTCCCCGGGGAGTTGGTCCCCATTTCTCCTTCACTCCTCATTTTAAAAATCGGCCTTGTGCTTAATTAGTACGGTGAGGGACCAAATAAATACCGACCCCACATATAAGACCTTGGTCTATGTAGGAACAACCCTTAATACCAATTGTCACTATCCAGCTCCCCTACTCGCCGGGGAGTTGATCCCCATTTCCCCTTCACTCCTCACATTAAAAATCGGCATTGTGCCTAATTTGCTCGGTGGGGGAGAAAATAAATACCAACCCTTCATACCAATTGTCACTATCCAGCTCCCCTACTCCCCGGGGAGTTGGTCCCCATTTCCCCTTCACTTCTCACATTAAAAATCGGCCTTGTGACTAATTTGCTCGGTGGGGGAGCAAATAAATACCTTTTTTTGGCATTTTGGCCAAGATCAAAGTGTAGTATCTGTTCCGGCAGATACTGCAAGCTATGACTAGCTATGACTAGCAAAGACCAGATGTGGGGGCAACCCCACATGCCTGACCTTTAACCAGCTCCCATTTCCCACCTCTCGGGAGCTGGTCCCCTTTTCCCTTCCCCCTCCCTTCACTCCTCACATTAAAAATTGGCCTTGTGCCTAATTTGCTCGGTGGGGGAGCAAATAAATACCATCTGTTCCGGCAGATACTGCAAGCAAAGATCATATGTGGGGGCCACTCCACATATATGACCTTGGTCAATGTAGGGGCAACCCTTAATACCAATTGTCACTATTCAGCTCCCCTACTCCCCAGGGAGTTGGTCCTCATTTCCCCTTCACTCCTCACATTAAAAATCGGCCTTGGGCCTAATTTGCTCGGTGGGGGAGTAAATAAATACCCTTTCCTTGGCGTTTTGGCAGAGATCAAAATGTAGTATATGTTCTTACTACATGCTGTACTTATTGTGATATAAAGTGGGGGATCACTTTTCTGTATTAATTTAATGTAAATAATTATTATTATAAGGTGTGTACGCTTTTCATCATTATACTTTACAACCAGTCAGTCTCAAAGCCATTAAAGTCATTCTCCAGATCATTTATGTTATTTTTGAAGGATTCCAGTTATTTTTTAAGCATTCAAGTCATTCTTAAGATCATTCAATTCATCCTTAAGTTTATTAAAATCATCCTAAGTCATTTACTTTTTATTTATTTAAGTCATTTAAGCCCATTTTTCGGTCATTTTAGTTTATTTTTAAGAATTTCATGTCCATATACTATCTTGACACTTTGTTCATTCTGTTATACCTACATCGAGCAGTGATTACCGTCCCCTTTGGCTTTTAATAAGTCCACCATCTGTATTGAAGAAAATTTATATGGACTCTATTTTCGTATATCTGTTCTTAATTACGGTGAGAATTGTAAAATTTGGACTATTTTGAAACCAGACAAAAATTCCGAATTAATGAAATTTATGTTTTCTTACTTTTAATTTATTATTTTTAGTGTTTGATATGTTAATTCAATCTCAAGTAATTTTGTTAGATTTTAACGTTTACTCTAAATTCAAAACTCACATATAGAAAGTTTCGCATTTTGTGTTTTACTCGGTTATTTTAATTTTAAACTAAGTATTACTGCAATGTGATTGTTTTCTATGCAGTAAAATAAATAAATTATGATAATTCAATATAAAAGAAAATAAGATAACTATATAAACCCTGTTTTTATCTTAGAATGTTAACGAATAATGTTTATTATTGTAAAAATAATATTTCCCTTCCATGGAATAATAAATCAAAACCATTTCCAGGGGGGATAACTCTGAATTACTAAGTTAATTTATTCAAATATAAGTCGCCGTATTAATTATTTTAAACCCATAGGATTACACTTTAATGCATTAAAAAATAGTCCCTAGTTAATTAATTAGCTCAAATGTTTTTTATATTTCGATTGATTTTGAATCATTTGGCGGTGTCTACATATTCGTATTTAATTATTATTCAATTACATTAACTTACGGTGTTTCTCCAGTATGTACCTAATGATTCTAGTTTCTTGGAATTTGGTTATTACTCCAAAAATTATTTCGAATGCGTTATTTTGATTATGATGCGTGAAACCTTGTCATATTAGTTACAATATAAATTAGAAATTTTATAGTGTACCTATCGTTTTCAATTGTTTATCTATGGGACCTTAAATAACCGGTAATTATCCGGGGTATTCTGAGACAAAATTTAACTAACGTCACTCCCAGACTTATACACTAAGGTTCTGTAAATTTTTCCAGAAAATCTGTTCAGCCGTTTCGGAGTCTATAAGAAACGAACTCACACATGCAGAGACAAATTGCATTTATATAACTGTATAGATCCATGTTATGTCGAAAGCTGATTTTGTATGAATAGAATTATATTTTCATTTTGTGATGATTTTAATAAATTTAATAAAGGTTTGTCAGAATCAGGTAACCATCGAATTATTTGTCTAAAAGATTAGGATAAAGAAATGTTGCGCTCTGAGAAGTATTAATGGAGTAATACATCAAACTTCTGACACATCTAAATGAAAGGGAACCGTCGAATTTACTATTCCACGAGGCGTATGTGATCCGCGTTCGTCTTTTGTGCGCGAGGCAATTTAATGTAGTGTAACCGAAGTGAGTCAGTTGTACGTCCGTATTTCGTGTTCTATCTTGTGTTATTTATTACGTTTGTGACAGTTTTATGATTTCATACTTTCGTAATCATTTTCATGCCTTTTCAAAACAAACGTCACATCTAAATGATTATCTCCTTTTGATTAGTATTTAGTTATTGTTATAAGGTGTGTACGCTTTTCATCATTATACTTTTTCAGACACCACGTGCTTGTAAGCAATTCAGTCCAAACAATAGTGATATAACAACATATAAATTATAACCACCTTCACTTGAGGGGGTATTAATGCACGCACTACCGTAGATCTAAGGTTATATATATATGTATATATATATATATATATATATATATATATATATATATATTGTATTTTATGTACAGAAAATTGTTAGATGAGATTGGTCATTGATACCGTCGGTTTCAAGCCCGATAATTAGAATCGTTTTAGATATCCATATCAAGCTATCTTCAGTCAAGACTCATCTGATGAGTATTGGCTGAAGAGGGCTTGGTATGGATATCTAAAACGGTCCCAATTATCGGGCTTGAAACCGATGGTACCAATGACTTATCTCATCTAACAACTTTCTATGAGGTCCAGCAAACTAAGTATTTTCTCATCCGTTTGATGCAGAGTTTATGTTAAAAAAAACAATAATTATTAATGTAAAAATATAGCACAAATGTAATCATATTCACCCATCAATTTCGAATAACTCATTCGAAATTAACGAGCTATAGTGTTTATATATATATATATATATATATATATATATATATATATATATATATATATATATATATATATATAATGCAATCATGAAGGGAAGGCGAAAATTCATGATTTAAGTGTTAAAATAAAATCTACGTTGCTGTTGCTCAATTTGGTGTAATGGAAAAAATCTAAAATAAAAAGAGAGAATGCACGTTTCATATATTGTTTGAGCTATTGCGAATAGCCCATTCCAAAAGGGGACAAAATTGAAAAAAAAATTCTACTCTTGCAGAATTTGACCCGGATCCCCGGGAGTTTCCGTCAATCCTGGCTCGGACTCGACCAGCAATCGCCGGATTAAGCCGAGTGTTGTTCAAATGTTGAAACACTATATCGAGTTTTCTTTTTTTGTTGTTGTTTTTTGCACAAAATATGTAAGTTTCTACTTTGCATTTGGATGAGGGAAAATATTTTTCTGCTTATTTTTTTAACATTTGTTGACAAAAAATAATTTTTAAATTTGGTGCTTATATATATTTTTGGTGTCGCTCTATTTTTAAATAGTTTTTCCAAGTTAAATTCAAATTTCAAGAACAAAATTTTGAAAATGAATTGTTAGTTAGAAGCACAGAGTAGTTACAAAACACACTACCCTCCCCATTGTAAGAATGGCTGAAAAATAGTAACGATATTATTTCAGTATAATACGAAAATGGATATGTACTGTAAATTTTCTTAGAAAAAACTTGTCTGTACTTTCATCTAAAAATTAACGGTTTTTATAAAAAAAACATTCATATTTTCTTATATAAAAACAACTTCTGTACTTGTGCACTTTTGCCACCATGCTGAAACAATAACGTTATTATTTTGAAAGCCGTTCTTAACATGGGATGGGAAGGGTGTTTTGTAACTATTCTGTGCTTTCAGCTAACAATTTAATAAAAAGAATATCGTGAAGCTTGAATTTAACATGAAAAAAAACTATTTGCGGTGGCAAAAGTGCACGAGTACCAAAAGATGTTTACTTCTAATTTTGTTTAAAAAAAAAAGTTTTCTTGAAAAAAAAGTTTTCTTTACAAAAAACATACTTTAACCTAAAAATTTACGGTAAAAAGAAAATAAACATCAATTGACTGACGTACACGAATCGGACCCCCATTGCCAATAGACACTGGCTACAATGCTGAACGCACCATCCATGTTGTTTTTAAATGGATTTTGCCACACTCTTTTTTTTTTGTTTGAGAATTTTTGATAACCGCAGTATGCATTACATTTCCAAAAAAATAATTACAACAGAAATGGGTTTGTTAAAGTTCTACACATCTTTATTTACTTCAAATATCTGCTCCACGATCAATGCCCTGGAAAAGTCATTTCTCGTTAATGTTTACTCTCGATATATATGCTAAATTTCTTAAATTTAGCTGGGTTTTTTTTTAAGAACGTTGGCCTTTGTGACCTTTTTTTTAATTTAGGGAGATACGGTTATCAACAATTCTTTAATAAAAAGAAAACAGTATGGCAAGATCCATTTAGAAACAGCATGGATGAACCGTTCAACACTGTAGTCGGTGTCTATTTTGCACGTGTATGCCATCTCATTAATCTTTTTCTTTTTTTCTTTTTTTTGAAAAAAACAAGTTTTGCTTGCTGAAATAATGATCGCCAGTCTTTCTTCAGTTCCATTCGCCGACAGTTTAAAACACGTGGTATCTGTCCAATTCTCTTTAATGGTTCCGATGTCTACAATAGCGATCTTGGCGGAAGATGATGAAGCGATAAATTTCGCGTCCCCCGCTTTTGTGAATCAGCCAATCAGCGCTCTTCTTGTGCCAGGGTTTGTATAAAATGCATGCTTATATTAGGTTACTGCAAAAATAATGTCGATTTTGACGTTCAACTTCCAAAGATCATAACTCCTTTCATGATAAACTTTATTAATCGAAATAAGAACCATTAGAATCGATTCATTTTTGCCAACAAGAAACAAGCTTATTCATCACATTAGCATGGAAATCCGGAGTTCTGGAAGTGATGAAGTCATTGAAAGCCGATTCGGCATCATCTCGGCTTTTGAAACATTTTTTTCGCGGGAAGTTGAAAAAATGCTTGAAAAAGTGATAATCGGTGCGCGAGAGGTCCGGTGAATACGGCAGATGAGGAAGAGTCTTGTAGCCCAATTCGTTCAGCTTCTGCAGGCTCAGTCCGGCAACATGCGGGGGCCGTTGTCATGGAGGAGAATTGGTCTCTTCATATTGACTAATCTGTGACACATACGTTGGAGCTTCTGGTGCATTTTATCAATTTGTCGGCAGTACTTCGCCTTAATTTTTTCGCCCGGATTCAAGAATGTGATGGATGAGACCGGCCGCATACCACCAAACATTCACCATAACATGTTTTTATTATTTTATTTAATTTTCTGCAATTTGGGCTTCGGGAAGTGTTGTGGAGCTTCTTCGGCATCCAGCCACTGTGCCGAACGTCGCCAGTTATCGTAGAGGGTCCACTTCTTATCACACGTTACAATCCACTCAAGAAACATATCGTTTTTCTTGCGGAAAAGAAGCGTACAGGACACCTCAAAACGACGATTTTTTATTGTTCAATCCATTCTCTGTTAGATTTAAATCGTGAACGACTGTTGAGTGGTCAAACTCGAGTTTAAAAGCAACACCCCGTGTTGATTTTGCGAGGATCGGCTTCAATGAAGGCTTTCAAATGTTCGTTCTCAACAGCAGTCGGCTGGCCGCGACTGTCTTCCTATTCGAGGCTCTCGTCACCATTGTGAAATTACTTGAACCACCGTTGTGTCACACGTTCGTTAATGGTTCCTGGGCCAAACTCATTATCGATATCACGAGCTGTCTCGATAAATTCATTTCATTTGCACTTAAAAAAATGCCTGGTCGGATTCAGTGAGGGTTGTTTGTTCTTTTGCGACGCTGCAGTCGGCGTGTAGGTCCGATAGAGGTTTGAACTTCAGCAATAGAGTTGATAAAATAACGGTCACACCACGGTACATGTAAAAATATTCCTCAGTTTTGAAAATGAGATACGTTAAAATAATCGTTTTACATGTTCGAATTAGATGCTATTTGTAATTACCTCGGTTAGTGATTCTTTTTAAGTTTCTGTCTCCTTTTCAATCGTCGCAATTTCTTACGTATGGCGACTTTAACTTACCAACAGTAGAATGTAGGAAAGAAATTAAAAAAAGTAAAATAGTGAAATGGTCTACAATTCACAAAAAACAGAATTTTACTCTAATAGTAATAATATTTGATCCATAAAACAAAAGATTGTGTGGTGGAGGGTTGAGTCTTTATTTATGTTTAATAGACATTTCCAACTCATGTTTTCCTGATTTTCAAAAATATAACATGCTCATTACGCACATATGTATTAACGATGCTTGAACTTGAATGCCTACTAGACACGATCCTCGAATGGCTCACGTCTCTCTGTACATGTACAATTTGGCCACGGGGGCAAGTGCGTTCGATTTTTGTGGGCAGCAGTGGCTCCAACCAACACCTGTACTTAAACTGTTTTTACAGGTAGGATGGGGACATACTTCCACCGAGAACCGACGGTACACATAGCCTGCTAGTAGTATTTAAAATCTAATAAAATCCATAGTATTTAGATCAGTGGTTCTCAACCTGTTTTTACTCATGGAACCCTTTTCCCTTCTTTTTATCTTGGTGGACCCCTTCATAACTATTGGTCATAAGACAATCTTCTGTTTTTTACTAATATAAATTTTGAGATTTTAATAATCAAAGAAATATATAATTAAGCTTTATTTTTAAATGAAAACTAATTTAATGCAAGTAAAGTATTCTACAACGACTATAATAATTATGATAATAATGATAATAAGTAATAATAATAATAATAATAATAACTTTAATTAGAGTGATAATAATTCTTTACCAATACATGTATATATTATATATATACACAGCTGGTAATACAATTACTGCAGTTCATAATATCTAACTATACATATTGCTATTCATTTTTATAAAATTTTCAACAAATAAAGCACATGTTTAGAAACAGAGTTCAAGGTAAATGTTTGAGGTAAACCTGGTAAATAGAAATATTATAGTTAAAATAACTTGAATGATTGAAAAAAAAAACTAAACAAAATTCCAGTAGAAATTAAAGTTTTAATAATAAAAACTATTCTGAGTTGGTTTTCTTCATGGACCACCAAAATATCGTTATGGACCACCATTTTGTTATGTTGTGCCTGTGAACCCCCAGAAATATTCCATGAACCCCTAGGGTCCATGTGGATCCTGGCTGAGCACCCCTGATTTAGATCTATAGTATTAAAT
This sequence comes from Euprymna scolopes, assembly GCF_053919585.1. Taxonomy (NCBI): domain Eukaryota; kingdom Metazoa; phylum Mollusca; class Cephalopoda; order Sepiida; family Sepiolidae; genus Euprymna; species Euprymna scolopes. The sequence goes on from NC_136513.1 coordinate 33,312,310, forward strand.
TAAACAATTAAATCTATAGTATTTAAAATCAAACCAAACAATTAGATCGATAGTATTTTATAAAAACACAATCAAACAATTAGATCCAAAGTATAAAATAACAAATTAAACAATTACATCTATAGTATTTAATAACAAATAAAACAATTCGATCCATAGTGTTTATCATATATCTATATAAGAGCCAAGTACGTCCAAGGATGGAATACTGTTGCCATATCTGGGCAGGATCTGCTAGAAAGAACTTGTCCTGCCTTGATAGAATTCAAATAGACTTCGTAGCCTCGTAGGAGATGTCATTTTCTCTTCCCTGCAACCTCTATCTCACAGAAGAGATGTTGCGAGCCTGTCTCTGATGTATCGTTATTTTCATGGCAAGTGTTCGACTGAGCTTCAATCTATGGTCCCCCCTCGCCAAACTTTCATAAGAAACACTCGTCTAGCTGTAAACACTATCAATAATTCCCCCCACTTTTATCTGTGCCTAAACCTAAACATAGATTCCCTGAAAAAAAGCTTTTTTCTTAGAACTGCACGTCTGTGGAATTGTCTTGCGTTTTCCTGCTTTCCGACTGAGTACAATATGGTTGTCTTCAAGTCTAACGTAAATAAGTTCTTGATGAGCCGTTCCATATAAGTTAACAAATTTGCTGAATTTTCATTACTAATGATTACCATATTTTCCAATTTTTACTGTACACTCTTTAACCCTTATCCTTGAGTGGCCTCTTGGCCTTGATAATGTGGTGATGCCTGTGTAAACAAAAAGATGTAAACATTTTAATAAGAAATAAAACAATTATATCCGTGTTATTTTTAACAAAATTTTACAATTAGGTTCATAGTAGTTAATAACAGATTAAGCAATAATATTTATAGTGTTAGAAACAAAAAAAAAACTTCGATTCATAGGATATAATACGAAATTAAACAAATAGTATGTAAAACCAAATAAATGTAAAACCAAATAAATGAAAACCAAATGCATCCATAGAATGTTAGATCAAATTTTAACTAAATCAAACAATAAGGTCTACAATTTTTAATCACAAACAAAACAAATACATCCATAGAATGTTAGACCAAATTTTAACTATATTAGATTCATAATATTTAATAATAGATTAAGCATTTATTCATAGCATATTATAAAAAATTAAAAAATTAGATCTTTATTATTTAATAACAAATTACACAAATAGACTCCTAGTATGTAAAACCAAATTTTACAATAAAAGTCATAGTATGTTTTTCAATAAACAATTAGAGTTATATTAAGTAAAACTAAATTCAAAAATTTGATTCATAGTATTTCAAGTCTTATTTAACAATTGGATCTAGAGAATTAAATAACCAAGTAAAAAAGTTACGTCCATTGAACTTTAAACAAATCTTACATCATCCACATTATTTACAACCAAATTAAACAATAACATCAAATTATTTAATAACAAATTAAACAATTACATCCATTATATTTTTAACGGCGTCTGACAATTAGATATATAATATTTAATAACAGATTAGGTAATTGGCTTTATAGTATTTAAAACAAATTTAACAATAAGGCTATAATATTTAATAAAAATTTTCAAAATTAGATCTAACGTATTTAATAGCATATTAAACAATAAGATTCATAGTATTTGAAACTAACTTTTACCATTTCATACGTAGCATTTAAAACAAAATTAGGAAAATAAGATGTAAATTATTCAATAAGAAATAAAACAATAACATTCATAGCATTTAATAATAAATTAAAAACATTAGATCCATTGTATTTAAAAACAGAGTAAGCAATAATTGATAGTATTTAAAAATAAATTAAACAATAAGATATATACTATTTAAAAACAAACTTCAACAATTGCATTCATGGTATTTCAAATCTTATTTTCTAATTAGATCTAAAGTATTACATAACAAAATGAAAAATTACATCCATTAAATTTAAAAACAAATCATACAATTTCATCCACAGTATTTAATACCAAATTAAACAATAACATCTAAATTATTTGATAACAAATTGAACAATTCTATCCATTATTTTTTAAACTATAAAAAAACTATCATATAATATTACTATAATATTTAATAACAGATTAAGCAATTGCGTTCATAGTATTAAAAAAAATAAAACTATAATGCGATAATATTTAAAACAAAATTCAACAATTAGATTCATAAAATTTAAAACATCATTTAACTAATAGATCTAAACTATTACATATCAAATAAAACAAATAGATCGATAGTATTACAAAACCAATGGAACAATTAGACCTGTATTATTTAAAAGCAAATAAAACAAATATATCTATAGTATGTAGAAACAAATTTAACTATTAGATCAATAGTATGTAAAAGCAAATAAAAATACATCTATTGGAGATAGATACATATTAAAGTGTTACATTCAATTAAACTATTACATCGATAGTGTATAAAACCAAATTTACCAGTTAGTATTTAAAGAAAATTATAGAATTAGACTAGTATTTAAAAGCAGATTCAACAAATTGATCTATAGTATTAGAACCAAGTTAAACAATTTGATCTATAGTATGTAAAATCAAATTAAACAATTAGTTACATTGTATTCAAAAAGGAAATTAAACAATAGGATCTACTGTATTACGAGACATGGAAACAATTAAATGCATAGTATTTAATTACAATTAAAACACTTAGATCCATAGTATTTAAAACTAAAATAAACAATTACATGAATAGTAATTAAAAGCAAATATTAAATTAATAAATTTAAATACTTACTAAACATGTACATGTATAGTATTTAAAACAAATTCAACAATTACATCAATAGTAATTAAAAGCAAATATTAAATTAATAAATTTAAATACTTATTAAACATGTGCATGTATAGTATTTAAAACAAATTCAACAATTACATCAATAGTAATTAAAAGCAAATATTAAATTAATAAATTTAAATACTTATTAAACATGTACATGTATAGTATTTAAAACAAATTCAACAATTACATCAATAGTAATTAAAAGCAAATATTAAATTAATAAATTTAAATACTTATTAAACATGTACATGTATAGTATTTAAAACAAATTCAACAAATAGATCTATTGTATGCAAAATAAATTTAACAATAGGATCTATAGCGTCTAGATACACATTAAACAATATGTTTCAGAGTATTTAAAACTAAATTAAACAGTTAAATTCATAGTATGTAATAATAAATTCAACATTTAGATTCATAGAATTTGAAAATTAATACAACAATTAGATCCATAATAACAAATTAAACAATTCGATCCATAGTATTTAATTACGAATTAAACAAATGGATTCATAGTATGTTAAACCAAATTAAATAATTAGATCCATTGTATGTAAAACCAAAACAGTTGGATCTCTAGTCATTTAAAAACAAATAAAATAATTAGTTCCATGGTATTTTAAAATAAAATAAAATAATTATATCTATAGTAATTAATAAAATAAAACATAATTTAATTCATAGTATTCACTAACAAATTACTCAATTAGCTCCAGAGTATTAAAAGCTAAAACATTTTGATTTTAAGTATTTACTAAAAATTTTAAAAGTTAGAAAATTATATCCATTGTATTAAAAATTATTCATACATTTTTTTCCATGGCATTTAAAACCAAATTAAAAAATAAGATCTATATTAAACAATTACATTTATAATATTATTTGATAGTATTTAATACTAAATTTATAAATTTGATCCATAGTATTTAATAACAAATTCAGCAAAGATACTTATAATATTTCAATTAAAATTAACCAATTAATTTAATAGTATTTAAGAACAAATACAACAATAAAATTCAAAGTATTTAATAAAAACTTAGACAATTAGATTTATACTATTTGAAAACAAAATTTAACAATCTATAGTATGTTATTACAAATTAAACATTTAGTCTGATAATATTTAATAACATAGTAAACAATTACATCCACAGCATTAAATAACAAATTGAAATATTTATCCCATAGTATAAAACAGCAAATTACATAAATAGATCAATAGCATTTCATGCCAAATTAAATAATTAAATCTTTAGTATATAAAACCAAATTTAACAATTAGATCCATAGTATTTAAAGAAAATTAACCAATTAGACCTATATTATTTTAAAGCAAAGTCAACAAATTGATATATAGTATGTGGATACAAGTTTAACGATTAGATCCATTTTATGTAAAACCAAAGAAAACAATCAGATCAATTGTATTTAAAAAGGAATTAAACAATTCGATCTATTTTATTCGGATACATATGAAAACAATCAAATACATCGTATTTTATTACAGATTAACTAATTGGACGCATGATATTTAAAACCACATTTTAAGATTAAAAAATACTAAATTAGACCAATAGTATTTAAATACTAATTAAACAAGTAGACCCATAATATTTAAAAGTAAAATAGATCCATAGTCCGTAAAACTAAATTTAACACTTAGATCCATAGTACTTTTTAAAAATTAAACAATTAGCTCTATATTATGTAAAACAAAATAAAGTCCGTAAAACAATAACAATTTATAATATTTAACAAATGTAACAGGTAAATCCATAGTATTTAATAACAAATTCAACATTAAGTATAATATATAGTATTTAAAACCAATAATCAGAACTATTGTATTTAATAACAACCGAAGAAATACGATTCATAGTATTTATAAGCAGTTAAAACAATTAGACTTCTAGTATTTAATAACAAATAAATGCATAAGACCCATAGTATTTGTCATAAATTAAACAAATAATTCAATTAGATCTTTAATATTAATTAGATCCCTAGTATTAAAAACTAACAATTAGATCTATTGTATTTAATAAGAAACTAAGCAATTAGATTGATAGAATTTACAACCAAATTAAACAATAAGATCCATAGTATTTAATAACATATTAAAACATTGGATTAATAATATTTAATAAGAAATTAAACAATTAGACCATAAAATTTAAACCTACAATTAAACCTATTGTATTTAATAATAAACTAAGCAATTTAATTGATAGTATTTAAAGCCAGATTAGAAAATTAGATTCATAATATTTAATACCACATAAATACAATTAGATCTATAATATTTAATAAAAAACTAACTAATAAAATTCATAGTATTTAATAACAAATTAAATAATAATATTCATAATATAAACTCCAAGGATTAGACATATTGTGTTGCATTACAAACTAAGCAAATGGATTCATAGCATTTAAAGCATGTATAAACAATTACATCCATAGTATAAAAACCAATATTTAGACCTATTGTATTGCATTACAAACCAAGCAAATAGATTCATAGTATTTACAGCCAAATAAAACTATTAGATCCATAGTATAAAAACCAACAATTAGACATATTGTATTGCATTACAAACTCATCAAATACATTCATAGTATTTAAAGCTAAATTAGGCCATTGGATCCATAGTATGAAAACAAACAATTAAATAATAGATTCATAATATTAAAAGCCAAATTAAATAAGTAGATCCGTAATATAAAAACCAGCAATAAGACCTATTGTATTGCATTACAAACTGATTCATAGTATTTAAAGCCAAATTAAACAAGTATATCCATAGTATAAAAACAAACAATTAGACCTATTGTATTGCATGACAAAATCAGCAAACAGATTCATAGTATTTAAAGCTAAATTAAACTATTAGATCCATGGTATAAAAACAAACATTTGGATATATTGTATTGCATTGCAAACTATGCAAATAGATTCATATATTTAAACCTAAATTAAACTGTTTGATTCATAGTATAAAACCCCACAATTAGATCCAATGTATTGTATCATAAAACTCAGCAAATAGATTCATAGTATTTAAAGCCAAGTTAAACTATTAGATCCGTAGTATAAAACCAAACAATTAGACCTATTGTATTGCATTATAAACTAAGCAAATAGATTCATAGTATATAAAGCTAAATTAAAAGAGTAGATCCATAGTATAAAAACCAACAATTAGACCTATCTTATTTCATTACAAACTAAGCAAATAGATTCATAGTATTTAAAGCCAAATTTAACAAGTAGATCTGTAGTATAAAAACCAACAATTTGATCTATTGTATTGCATTACAAATAAAGCAAATAGATTCATAGTATTTTAAAGCCAAATTTAACACGTGGATCCATGGTATAAAAACCAACAATTAAACCTATTGTATTGCATTACAAACTAGGCAAATAGATTCATAGTATTTAAAGCCAAATTACACAATTAGATCCACAGTATAAAAACCAACAATTAGATCTAGATTATTGCATTACAAACTAAGCAAATAGATTCATAGTATATAAAGCTAAATTAAAAAAAGTAGATACATAGTTTAAAAACCAGCAATTAGACCTATTGTATTGCATTACAAAGCAAATAGATTCATAGTATTTCAAGCCAAATTAAACTATTAGATCCATAGTATAAAAACCAACAATTAGACCTATCTTATTGCATTACAAACTAAGCAAATAGATTCATAGTATATAAAGCTAAATTAAAAAAAGTAGATACATAGTATAAAAACCAGCAATTAGACCTATTGTATTGCATTACAAAGCAAATAGATTCATAGTATTTCAAGCCAAATTAAACTATTACACAGATTCATAGTATTTATTAATAAATTAAACAATTTGATTCATGATATTTAATAACAAATATCAGCAATTAGATCCAGAGTATCCAATAACAAATTAAACAAGATCCTCTTAATTTCTATTTTTCCCTTTTAATGTTAGACATTTTTCTCAGAACTCATGATGACAATTTCATAACTATCTTGGGATCCACCATCGGGCAGGGAGCGAGGCATCATTCAGTTTAATGTTAGACATTTTTCTCAGAACTCATGATGACAATTTCATAACTATCTTGGGATCCACCATCGGGCAGGGAGCGAGGCATCATTCAGTTTAATGTTAGACATTTTTCTCAGAACTCACGATGACAATTTCATAACTATCTTGGGATCCACCATCGGGCAGGGAGCGAGGCATCATTCAGTTTAATGTTAGACATTTTTCTCAGAACTCACGATGACAATTTCATAACTATCTTGGGATCCACCATCGGGCAGGGAGCGAGGCATCATTCAGTTTAATGTTAGACATTTTTCTCAGAACTCACGATGACAATTTCATAACTATTTTGGGATCCACCATCGGGCAGGGAGCGAGGCATCATTCAGTTTAATGTTAGACATTTTTCTCAGAACTCACGATGACAATTTCATAACTATCTTGGGATCCACCATCGGGCAGGGAGCGAGGCATCATTCAGTTTAATGTTAGACATTTTTCTCAGAACTCACGATGACAATTTCATAACTATCTTGGGATCCACCATCGGGCAGGGAGCGAGGCATCATTCAGTTTAATGTTAGACATTTTTCTCAGAACTCACGATGACAATTTCATAACTATCTTGGGATCCACCATCGGGCAGGGAGCGAGGCATCATTCAGTTTAATGTTAGACATTTTTCTCAGAACTCACGATGACAATTTCATAACTATCTTGGGATCCACCATCGGGCAGGGAGCGAGGCATCATTCAGTTTAATGTTAGACATTTTTCTCAGAACTCACGATGACAATTTCATAACTATCTTGGGATCCACCATCGGGCAGGGAGCGAGGCATCATTCAGTTTAATGTTAGACATTTTTCTCAGAACTCATGATGACAATTTCATAACTATCTTGGGATCCACCATCGGGCAGGGAGCGAGGCATCATTCACTTTAATGTTAGACATTTTCTCAGAACTCACGATGACAATTTCATAACTATCTTGGGATCCACCATCGGGCAGGGAGCGAGGCATCATTCAGTTTAATGTTAGACATTTTTCTCAGAACTCACGATGACAATTTCATAACTATCTTGGGATCCACCATCGGGCAGGGAGCGAGGCATCATTCAGTTTAATGTTAGACATTTTTCTCAGAACTCACGATGACAATTTCATAACTATTTTGGGATCCACCATCGGGCAGGGAGCGAGGCATCATTCAGTTTAATGTTAGACATTTTTCTCAGAACTCACGATGACAATTTCATAACTATCTTGGGATCCACCATCGGGCAGGGAGCGAGGCATCATTCAGTTTAATGTTAGACATTTTTCTCAGAACTCACGATGACAATTTCATAACTATCTTGGGATCCACCATCGGGCAGGGAGCGAGGCATCATTCAGTTTAATGTTAGACATTTTTCTCAGAACTCACGATGACAATTTCATAACTATCTTGGGATCCACCATCGGGCAGGGAGCGAGGCATCATTCAGTTTAATGTTAGACATTTTTCTCAGAACTCACGATGACAATTTCATAACTATCTTGGGATCCACCATCGGGCAGGGAGCGAGGCATCATTCAGTTTAATGTTAGACATTTTTCTCAGAACTCACGATGACAATTTCATAACTATCTTGGGATCCACCAT
>NC_136513.1:33323330-33325830 GCF_053919585.1 Euprymna scolopes
GGTCGGCATTTTACCATATAATCTACACACACACACAAACACACACACACACACATATATATATATACATTGTTTTTAAAATATAATTATCCACTGACACGTGTTTCGTCGTCTACGAGTAATCAGAGTGGGTGAATCTAGCAAGATTCGAATTATATATATATATATATATATATATATATATATATATATATGTGTGTGTGTGTGTGTGTGTGTGATACTTGTTTTTGTTTTTGCGGTACGTTTTGAATGAATTCAATTATTTACGAAAGTGCATTTTTATATATAATTATCCACTGACACGTGTTTCCTCGTCTACGACTATTCAGAGTGGCTGAATCTAGCGATATTCGAAATCGGGACCTGACCTTTAGGCTCTTTACCGCAGGGTCCAGATTTCGAATCTCGCTTAATTCAGCCACTCTGGTGAAACACGTGTCAGTGCATAATTCTATTTCAAAAAACAATATATATATATATATATATATATATATATATATATATATATGTATATATATATATATATATATATATATATATATATATATATATATATATATATATATGTATGTATATAAATTAGGGGGTATATTTAGTAAAATAAACAGGGGAAAGGTTCGATAGTTTAGTAGAGCTAAATATGTTTTTAATATTTCAACCTCTAGTGTTTTTTTTGTTTGTTCTTTTGTTTTGTTTTTTGTTGTTTTTTTTTTCATTACAGACTCTTTCTATCGACAGGGCAATAATATTATCCTGCCAATTTCTTCAGACAATTCAAGTCAAAATAAAATATTCTTAACAATTACAAATGAGCATTAAAGGGCAAGATTTGATGTGTTGGATAGAGAGGTGAGGAGGGAACGAGAGGGAAGAAAAGAAAAGGGGAAGAGGAAGAGGAGTGGGAGAGGAATATAAATTATATGTAGTTAGGAATTAAAGTTAAACATTAAAGACTGTAAGGATTTAAACAAAAAAAAACGAGCTTGAAATAATAAAAACATATATATATATATATATATATATATATATATATATATATATATATATAATTTAAGGTTGCTATTTTTCAAAGGTAGAGTAACGGGTGAAATATCGTGAGGTTAATACAAGAGTGCTTAATACGGAAGTAGAGCCAGTTATATTTTAAATTTGTCTTTACATAAGCAGTAATGTATTGCTACACAGTCATGAGCATGTTTCGGTCTTCTAGTATTAAGTAACTAGAGACCTCTTCAGGCAAAAACGCTTATATTCAAAAGCGGAAAGCGTTGCTGCCTGAATCGGTCTCTAGTTACTAAATACTAGAAGATCGAAACATGCTCATGACTGTGTAGCAAAAATTTACTGCTTATGCAAAGACAATTAAATACATATAACAATATAGCAATATATATTTATATACACACACACACACACACACACAAACAGACTGGCCCGTTTAAAAGTAGTCCAGAAAATGTAGTAGAGAGGAGGAACATTCTTTTATTGTTTAAATTACCTGTAGAGTTATGAAAGATGCTGGAAGTACTCCCCGTTGACATCTATGCATTTCTGGGCACGTTTAACAACGTTTTCAGATATTGGCTGTAGACCTCTGGTGATTCTCTGGATAGCTTTGGTAATGTTCTCCTTTAATTGGTCTAGATTGTGAGGATTATTTACATAAACATTTTCCTTTGAAGGCACTCATAGATAAAAATCACATGATGACAAGTCCAGAGAATGTGGCGGGCATAACCCTCAGCTTATTGTTCTCTGATGTAAAGATGTCATTAACGCGTGTCAGTGATCTGTTATACGTGTGGCATGTAGCCCCATCTTTTTGGAAAAAGAATTTCGTTTTGTCTTGTAGTGTAAGTTGGGTCGTTAAAAGAACGATGAGAGAGATCAGGCTACTTTTAAATGGGCCATGCTGGATACACAATAGTTATCACGAGCGCTTTCGATTCGATTGCGAATCATCTTCAGGTGTTGATCAGGTGAAAATGAATAGGAGCGAAAATTGAGAAGAATGAGCAGTAAAATATACAATAAACTTATCGCACCCACCTATATAACAGGACCAAAGGAAATTGAAAATTGCATGTTATGATGACTGAACATGCATTTATGACCTGAAACTTACACATCTGAAGTGAGACGCAAAGAAAACATTCCATGTTATAGTTTTGCGTCGAAAGCAGAGATGCGTCGTCGAACTCATGGTTAGGCTTCATTGAGAATAGTGGTGATTATGTAGGGAAAATATCACAAAAGAGCGCTCGCTTTAATGGTACCACTTCTGTCTTCTTAGCTTTTCAACATGTTTATTAAAAAAAAAAAAAACATCTATCTAATTTTATTTAATAATGAAAAAAAAATACGAAGTTTTACATTTGGAACCACCATCATGTAAGAAAACGCGCTCCGGACAATCATCGTCCATCGGGCAACAGCATTGAGAATAGTGGGGGCTTTAAAAAAATAATTCTAGAGCAAAAACGTCACTCGTTTTTATAGT
>NC_136513.1:33330830-33413330 GCF_053919585.1 Euprymna scolopes
ATAATCAGTGTGCACAACAGCACTGATCTATACATTAATGTCATTTTTAATGGTTAGATATATGTTCTGGTTATATCCCGTAAACAAAAATGCCTAATTATATCGGTTTTAATATTGTACTATAGAAACAAAAGATATTTACCAGACAATGTTCTCGTATTTGCGAATTAAGTATTTTCCTTATTTTGTTGCTGGGCAGTATGAACCAGTATCATGGGTGTTCGTTCGCGCCTGACATCCATAGGATGTACATATGTCACAAAGTTTAACAAGGTTTTTTAAAAGGGGTGAGAGTCCACAATAACACTTTAACTTTAATCTTAATTCACGTTAGCCTTCATTTATTTTTTAGCTTAAGCATATTGTGTTGAATAAATTCGCCTAATAAATTCACGTTCTTATAAAAGTGAAAGCTAAAAAAAAAGTCGAAACTTTAGACAATTCTAGACACAAATTTTGCATAATTCTTTTTTCCTTCTCCACTTGCACATCCCACTCTTTCGAAAATAGATATATAGATAAATAATAAAAAAGAACGTTATTTGTTATCGTATACAAAAGAAGGAAAAATCCTGCTCACGTGATAATATGACTTTTTAAAACATTTACATAACCTTTTTATTTTTATTTATATATCTGTTAAAGCATTTTTTGTCAGTGTACTAGAAGGAATTCAGTTGATTACAACCCTTTCTCTGTGTTCTTTATATTGCAATAGTACAACCCTGAATCCGATAGAACAATACTACATCGTTCAATACTGTAAAACTAAAACGGAGCTGTTCTGCTTTAAAAGGGTGCCATTTTCTTCTTATTCATATTTATATTGATTCTTTGCTTTAAAAAAACTAAAGTAATTACGTGTTTACATTTTTGATATCCCATTTTGCTGTTACGGATTATTTTACGTAAGTAAGTAAAGCTTCATTATTTTTCAAAACTTTGTTTCTTTACTTTTCAATATTTCGTCGATATTGTTTAGTGAGAGTGTTTAGCAGGAAAGTCAACAAACGACTACGCGAAAAATAAATATACAAGAAATAAATGTTACCATAGTCAATAAAAGTTCTATTCATGATTTTTTTTTTGTCTTGAAATAGTTTTTAATGCTCTTTACTTGAAATAATTTCAGCGAACCGAAATTAAAACGAAATTTGAGGCGATAACTACTTAAATTAATTTTTATATAAACTACACATGCCGTAATCGAATATTCCTCAAGCACAAAATAACGGAAAACATTAAAACATGTTTATAAATATTCCTTACGTTGACGGAACTCTCTTAAATTGTTAACACAGAATGCTCGTGTGCCCCTCCTTCAAATTGAAAATGGGGCTCTCCATTTCAAAGTCGCTGCCATTTGTTTTTTTTGTTTTTTTAACCGGTTCATGAATTAAAAAAAAGATTTTTCCAAACTACTTAAAAATACAAACCAATAAACTTTTCTACCATAAAAGTAGCTTTTATTCACTGTGGTAACATTTATTTTTTGTATATCTATATTATTATATATAAAACATTTTGTCTTTGTGAGGAACCATGATTTTTTTTAATCACTCTTGGCTACGAATGGAAACAAAATTGATATAAAAAATATATTTTAGCGAAAATTATCTTTACTTTCATCATATTTTGCTTAGGGTAAAATCTTTGAGTATCAAAACCTATCTCTTTACAACCTGCTTCTTTTCATAACCTATCATACTTTCACCGATCACAGTCCATTTTCTGTAGACTGTTTTTGAATCCAGTCAACGACGGGTACTTCTGCTAGTATATATATATATATATATAAAAGAATAATAGTGGGCCAGGGAGACGATTTTCTTCAATTGTAAGCAATAGAATCTTGTCAATTAGTAGCATTTGACATATATGTTAGAATCGGAAAAGCGTCCCGAAAGAGACAATTGCCGTTGGATTGTCTCGCTATGTCCTTTCTCTTCGGATATATTATAAAAGGTCAAATAAGGAAGATCTGAAAATTAACAAAATCACGAGAACAAGGTCTAAGATCAAAAGAGTACATCGAAAAAAAAATTTTTTAACCAAATGACAAAATGCAAAAAAAAAAAAAAAAAAAAATGCGCATACCTAATGAGGATACATATATATATATTTAAATAAGGGAGTAGTCACCAACAATGTGTATTTTTTAACATTATTTTATTATTCCGTGTCTTGGTTTTTTCATTGAGAATTACGTTTGGATCATTGTAATAATGTTTTTAAGCCATTGAAAAACATTATTACAATGATCCAAACATAATTCTCAATGAAAAACCAAGACACGGAATAATAAAATAATGTTAAAAAATGCACATTGTTGGTGACTACTCCCTTATTTAAATACACATCTTTCTTTTGTTAGAATTTATTAACCCATTTTTTTTATATATATATATATATATATATATATATATATATATATATATATATATATATATATATATGTATATATACATATATATCGTCAGGGTTATGACTTCCATGATTCGTTGACTGACATTTTGTGAATTCCGTGATTCGTTGATTTACATTTAAAATAAAATATATATGAGATACGCTTGAAAGCCAAATTACAACGCAATTTTATTTTATGAAAAATTAACAAATATTTATTTGTTCAAATTCTGATGAAATAATATAACTCTGGAATATTAATTTTATAAAGTAAGTAAATATTCTTTTTTCATCATATTGAGTTGTAATTTGACTTTGAAACAGATCATAAGCATCATATATATATATATATATATATATATATATATATATATATATATATATATAATTATTACCATAATTTTTGCAAGGAGTTATGTGTAGGGCCTGTTGAGAGATTCGAACCCAGTCACCAAACAACTTTGGATTTTATTTGCAAGGAACAAGCCACAAGGCCAACATTAACGACGTTAAATACGGTTGAAATATACATTTATATTGGATTAGACGGCGGGAGTGATATTACGCTTATAAAATCATGATCTATGCATGTGAGCTTAAGTGAGCGACCTTAATCTCAACTTAGAGTGCTCAACAATAACTATAGAGTTCTTAAAGAGCTGCCATAACCATTACTATAACTATTATGCTATATCTGCAGGCATTAGTGTTTCATCCTTCCATGAATATATGTACATATATATATATATATATATATATATATATGTATATATGTGTATGTATATATGTATATATATATGCGTGTGTGTATATATAAGTGTATGTAGATATGTATGTATATATGCCGCATGTTCATATTATTATTTGATACATATAAGTTAAGCAATGTTGAGCCTGGCTATTTCTTAAATGGGTTACTCTTTTTAGTATTCCTGGTACTCTATGTACGCTCCACTTATCTCGGCATTGCTTCCAGTTTTCTTGGGCCTCTCATTGTCACTCGATCCAAGCAATGCCGATTCAGAAGCGTTTTGATTGGAGATTACACGCGCATCTACCCTTACAAGGATGTACACCGTTCATTGAGACTGAACCGAAAGGGATATATACATACATACATATATATACCTATATATATATATATATATATATATATATATATATATATATATATATATATATATATATATATACATATACATATATATATAGTGGCAGCATATAGTGGCACCAAAAGAAAGTCCGTACTTGTTATTTTTTTAAACGAAAATTTAAGCTAAATTGAATGTAACTCTTTAAACTTCAGTTCTAGCTGCAGTCCATCTGCAGTTTGTCCAGCAACATTAATGGTTGAAGGTTATCTGAATTAACTCAGGTGATGTGCAACGAAAATTGAAACAGATCTGCGAATGTGTAGCCAAATATACAGTATAGTAATAAATATTTGTTAACACCTATATATATATAATATATATAATATAATATATATATGATAATAATAACTACAACAACAATATATATATATATATATATATATGATAATCATAATAATAACTACAACAATAACATTATATCGAAATGTTCACATATAGAAAAAGGTTGAAAACGATAGATCCGATATGTTTAAAGCGGAGAAATAAAAGAATAAAAACATAAACATAAAATCAAGATTTGGAATAAAATCCTCTCTACCATAAACCAAAGTAAAAAGAAATTATATCACGTGAGTTTGCTTGTGATTGAATGGGGACACGCAAGAACATTAGTAGCGACATTTTTTGAAAATGTCTTCTACGATATGATTAAATATACGATGTAAACTTTTATGAATAAACTAGCGGGGGTACCCGGCGTTGCCCTGGTGTTTGGAGGTGTATGTATAAGTAGGGGGGGAAGTAAAGTACGCGAAGTAATAACACTGTTTAAATATTTAAAAAAACGATGTTAAACTTCTTTAAAAAATCGGAAAAACCAAAACAACAAAAAAAAACAAACGTAAAACTTCTTTAAAAAAGAAATCGGAATAACAAACAGCAAAAATAAGGGAAAAAATGATGAACGTGTTTGGAAAAAACAAAAACAAAAAATAACACAGCGTAAAGTTTCCAAAACAAATAAAGCGAAAAAAAATGGCATAAATAACCGTTCGATTCAGTCAAGTCCATGGTGCCTTTCACCCAGTAGAAAACATAGAACGAAAAGGAACGTTAAAATTCCATTCCCGTATTTTAAGCAACTACAAAACGAAATAAAGCGGAAAATGGCATAAATAACCCTTCGATTGGAAGGCCATGGTGCGTTTCACCAAGTAGAAAGCATAGAACGGAAAGGCACGGTAAAATTCCATTCCAATTTTTTAAGCAACTACAAAACGAAATAAAGCAAAAAACAAAATGGCATAAATAACCCTTCGATTCGGTTAAGTCCATGGTGCGTTTCATGCAGTAACCAGTAACCAATAAGTAATCCTTTGTAACTGTCCCTTCTGAACGATCCCAGAAACGGTGTAATTAGTGGCGGGGGAAGGAGAAATTAATTAGAGGGAATAGATTTACAACTTTCATTGATTTTAGCCGATTGTGGCAGTTAACTCTCAGCAGAAAAAATATAGGAATCTACGATTATCGAGGAAGTGGAGAGGTAGTATGCCTATAACACACCTCAGATATTGTGCTGCAATTTGTGCATATTACATTCGCATAAAATGTTTGGATTCTGGATCCTATTAAGGACAAAAGAGTTCATTATATATATATATATATATATATATATATATATATATATATACTAGCATAGTACTCGACGTGGCTTGGGTTGACATGAAGTTCCGTTTAAAACCCGCCTGCTATATTAATCATTTTCATCATTGCTAACGTGAATATAACAATTTCAAAAATAAAAGAACGGATAAAAACATGTAAATGTAATCGCCCCCAAAAGAAGTATCTGATACCCTCTCCACCAGATATTTCGGCAGAACGGATCACTATCCTAATAAAACTCACGATTTTGTGAACCTAAAATATAACGTTTATAAACATTAATGAGTGCATTTATTTTTTACTTAGTTAAATGTGTAATTTAGCGGCATAAATTATTTGCCAGGCAAAAAAAAATATAAAAACTATTTATTTTTATATAAAACACATTGTTAAATCGAACGGCTGAAATAAAACCAGAAAAAAATTCATTTTTATTATTTTTTTATCATTTATATTTATTATTAGAGGCCGCTATATTGCTTTTTTAAATTTGGCCTTTCTAAGGTATTCCAGATTGGGATTTTTTTCAACTCTTTCATGAACATGAACTGGCTGCCACATTTTTTTGTAATGAAAGAGCGTAAAAAGGCCAAATTTGGCCTTAAAAAAGCCAATCTGCCAAACCTAAAAAATGCCAAATTTTAAACGTGTAAGGCGTGCACATTTTGTCTAATATAGATTGATAAAAAACATAAAAATTAATTTTTTTGTTTTATTTCAGCCTTTGGGTCTAATAATGTTTTATATAAAAATAGATAGTTTTTATGATTTTTTTGTCTGTCAAATAATTTACGCCGCTAAACTAAACATTAACTTTATTTTTTGTAAAGACACATTTTTACTGGTTTCTTTTTTGTAAATAAAGGGAATTTTAGATTTGCTTTTTTAGAAGGGGGGGCTTTTCGATTTGCTTTTTATTTGTCGTTTTATGTTTCTAATATACCCCCCCCCCTCAAAAAAAATTCAATTTGTCATATTTTGGACGTTGTTTTGTTTATTAAATTGTTAGGTGAAAGTAGTGAATTGTCTCATAAAAAATAATTAAATTGATCGTTATTTTATATTTCCAATGTTATCCCCCCCCCCACAGTTTTCCCTCCCCCTCAATCGCCAAACATTTTAAAAAATGCTAGAGCTGGCATGTCTCGTTGAATGCTTGGTGGCCAAAAACTGGGTGCTCATTTTACGTTAAATTATATAGAAAAGTGATCCCCCATATAACATGTTATTTTTTTTCAAAATTTATTTTCTCATATTTATAAGGGATGTTTAAATGTATTAGGCTGGAAAAAAGTAGATCTTTTTTAGGGGTTAAACGACGCTGGGTCACATCGTATAAAGCTACCTTTTTAATTAGAAAATTAAATTTTTAATCGATGAAATTAACGCAGAAAAAGATAAAAAGTGTAAATTGTGGAGTTTAGAGGGGGGCAGTAGATCTTCATTCTAAATTTCTGTATTGCCGCAAGGAATAAATAGAACAAACAAATGAAATATTTTCAGTTTTTTTCGTAAGTGTTTTTTTTTAATAAAAAAAAAAACAATAAAAGCGAAACATTTTTCTATCTACACGGAATTATTTTTCCAGCTAGAAACTGATGAAATTACCAAATGATATTTGGTAAGCGTTTGTTTTTTTTATGGATAGACTCTAGGGGCAAATAACTCTAACAAAAAGGTTTTAAAAAAAAGGTCGCTGTTGGAAATATTAATTCCAAAATAAATAAAATTAAATATATTATCAGTATAATTGTTGTTTAAAACGTATTAAATAACAATTTTGAATAGAATACTTAAAATAATTCTTTCACTAAAAACATTACTACGATACCGCTATTTAGTAAAATTATTTTTTTAATGTCATATGCAAATAAGGTGATCTCTTAATTGTGTATTTTTCCAATTATCATACTACATATACTTGAAAAGATTGAAGTAAGACACATTTTGTATATATTAATCAAATTGTGAACAAACAAACAGACGGGAATACGAATTTATATATATACAGATAAGATTACTTCATCTAATCACATAAATTAATATATGAAAACATAATTTGATCTGTAAATTTATAGCATTTACTTCAACAGTGCTGAATACATAGGTAGAGCAAGGTAGTAAGTTATAAAATATATGGCAATTAAGCTACACAGAATATTTCGCCTTTCATTCTCGTGAGAATTCGACAGGTTCATAAGTGCGTGTATATCTGTGTAGCTTAATTGTCATATATTTTTATAAGTTACTATATATATATATATATATATATATATATATATATATATATATTGTTGTTTTTGTTTTACGGCATATCAACCCTGTTTCAAATAAAATATGCCGAATCCAGTGATTTTGAAGAAAAGTTTTTAATAGAATATATTTGTTATTTTTTCAAGTCGGTTTCTATTTAACCCATAGTTGGGACCCTAAGAGGTACTACAACTCCGGGTCAGAGTGGACCTGGGAGGAATGTTAATTGAGGGGTGGCTCCATGCCCCTTAAAGCCCGAAATCTGGAGCCTCACCATCGGATATAGTTTAAGGTCATATCCAGTACTATATATATATATATATATATATATATATATATATATATGATTGTTGAGCTGGATTAAATCCGACGACATGAAATAAAATGGAGGTGGAAGGACCTGGATACTCAACGTTTCGCCCGATCTATGCGGGCTTCTTCAAGAGGGATGGTCATTGACGAGAGAGTCGGAGGATTGGGGCTATATATAATGATGGGGGAGAGCAGCGTGTTTTCCTTATGTAAATTAGATGTCATATATACATGTATATACATTTTATGAGAGAAGAACTAATTAGAGTAAACTAGTGTAGTGGATTACGTCTAAAAGATAAAATATCGTAGAGATTAAAAATTGTGTTTGGAAATATAGCGGTGATAGATTAAATAAATAAAATGACACGAGATTACGAAAGAATTTTTTTTTTTTTTTTTTTTTTTTTTTAAATTAGAAATAATTGAATTGGGATAAAATAGCGCAGTAACTTAAAAGATGGTATCTAAAAATAAGAATAGGAGGTGATAAAATGGAGTCTAAAAATAGATAATGCAACGGAATGCCCCCTAACAAATAACAACAGTAAAAACTAGTAAAACAAAATTGAATCATCGTAGATTTTGCTTGATTATCAAACGGAAAGATTATATTTTAAAATCTTATACTTTTACTCTCCGTAAAATCGGTGAATTTTCATGAATTCCCCCCAAAATTAAAAGCAGCAAAAATGGAACCTAATATTATGATTACGTGTTTTTTTCATAAATAATGAAAACTACGGATTTTTTAAAATTCTCCCCAAAGTAAAATAATTGAATAATTTCGCTTATTTTTTAGAGATTTATTTACAAAATCCATAAAAGCTGAAATAAATTAATATAAATAATGTTCTTATTTTGCTCCCTAATGCGATATTTTAAGAATTTAATTTTTTTAGGGGTTTTCTTTCATAGTTTTTTTACATAATAAATATAATGTAAAATATAATAGAATGATTAAATAAAATATCGTCAATTTGGGTTTTCAATCGTTACGGATTTATTCGATTTTCCTAAAAAAATAAATTAGCTAATATATTTAAATTAGTTACGATTTTTCTTATTATTTGTAAATTATAGTTTTTGCCTGTGAAATTTCATAAGATTTCCGAAAGAATTTTTTTATTTTTTAAATGATTAAATTTTTCAGATTTTGTAAAAAAAAAGTGGAATATTGCCTCTTAAAAATTATTAAAACACAGACAATCTTACTGTTAATAAGTTCGTTTTAAAATCGATGCCATTTTTCGGTAGTGAATAATTAAAAAAAAAACATATTTAGAAATCGAACGTGAATAATGTATTCCACGATGTAACACCAAAATATTACCTGTGGCGTACATAAAAGTAAGCAAGACTGAAAATCGTGTAGTATAACATTTATATAAGAAATAAGGTGCTTCTTCACTATAGCACTCTGATGTAAAAACAAATGTTTATCTGTAAAATACGGAAAAGTTAGCAAAACATTAACTTATGTAAAATCATCGAATATATTCATCTTTATACAGGCTGACCCAAAAGAACGGGCCCCAACTCTAATTAGGCCCCGTTTCTTAGTGTTTTGTTCGAATGAAATGAAACTTTGGTCATAACTAGTTTATTATATTCAAAACATCACATCAAAATACTGGGGTCTTTGGCCTTTTTCCTCCGTTGATTGTAAAATGCTCAGAAAAACAATTGAATGTCCTCTGTTTTTTCTGGGTCACCCTGTATTAGAAATAAAGTACTTTTACAGTGTCCTACCAAGAAATAAGGTACTTGTTCAGTATCACCGATCATCAGTGCGGCTAGACAAGTAAGTATCTTAAACCAGAATTGAATGAGAAGAGTTTGCGAAATTACAATGTTTAAACATTGTCCAAATTATGTGTGTATATATATATATATATATATATATATATATATATATATATATATATATATATATATATGCGTGTGTGTGTGCGTGTGTGTGTGTGTGTAATATATTAGGTTAGTATATTAGTACATATATGAACCAGTACTTAAGTGATATAAAAAATACATTTCTCACTTTCTTGTTTATTCTTGCTTTTTGTTTTTTTGTTTGTTTTTATTACTTTATTATCTTCTTTATTATTATTATTATTATTATTATTATTATTATTATTGTTATTATTATTATTATTATTATTATTATTATTTCTTATCTTTAGTTGTGATGTTTTCTTAAATGTCATTTCCTCTCGATGAAACAGACATGGGTCTGGTTCCACGTGGGGGTGGGGCGATTTCACCGCGAAAAAGCAATGACATCTCGCACGGCCTCTTCAAGGCCGGCCGCCATTATTGCTCCGTTTATTATCAATTCCATGGCGATTATTAAAGAAGCCATAAAAAATAATAGTCTTCTACCAACCCTTGAGTGACACCCTCCTGGCCAATCCTTATGAATAATAATAATGATAATAATAATAATAATAATAATAATAATAATAAACACATCTAAACGTATTCACACAAAAATAACAATAAAAATAATAATAATAATCAAATAATAATAAACCCATCTAAATCTATTTAAATAACAACAATAAATATACTAATGACAACAAAAATAATAGCAATAACAATAAAAGTAATAGGAAAAGTAAAAAACGCATCT
Source organism: Euprymna scolopes (assembly GCF_053919585.1). Classification (NCBI taxonomy): domain Eukaryota; kingdom Metazoa; phylum Mollusca; class Cephalopoda; order Sepiida; family Sepiolidae; genus Euprymna; species Euprymna scolopes. Next base: position 33,341,196 of record NC_136513.1, read on the forward strand.
GTGTTCAAACAATAGCAATACTGGACTCAGAAGACAATGGATATCCGTTGTAAGCGAGCCTGTGCGTGTAATTGTGTAGCAAGGGTTGCGCAATTCCAACCACAACTCTGCTGAGGTGGCACTTCCAGATTACAGTGGCCAGAGGAAGTCCAGGACCACGAGAAGCAATCCCAAGATAGGGGGAGAACATACAGCACATGGTATTCCCAAATGGCGACCCATTGTACTATTGATCAGGCTCAACGATGTTTAACGTCAATGATCTAACGCAAACCGGTGTGCTTGCGTGATTATGTCGTAAATTAGTAGCAACAACAACAACAACAACAACAACAACAACAATAATAATAATAATAATAATAATAATAATAATAATAATAATAATAATAATAATAATAATAATAAATCGGGGACACCGCAAGCTGTATTCAATGAGATCTTTGATGACCTGTGTGAAAGCTCCTTGTGAGCCAATAATAATGAATCATGAAAACTGAAACTGTATAATAGAAAAATAGCGCACCCCAATTTTTCTTCTTTTTTTGTGAATGTCACTATAAACGGGCACCATACCAAAAAAATGAAGGTCATGGAGGATGAAAAGACCGAGGAGAGAAAGCACTAGCCAAACCTCAGCTGGATGAATGCAAAGAGGTCTGGGATCATTTGGGAGGCTTTTTTTTTCCAGAGAAGACCAATGGTCGCCGCCAACGAAAAATCAATGGTGAGCGGCTGTTGGGATAAGACAAATTCTTTTGCAAATGTTTATTGAAAGAGACGGAGAGTATTAGAGATATAGGGTGACTTGTTGTCACTAATATTCCAGAGAACACCATAAGTTATTCTCAAGGAGCAATCATTGATTATAACTTGCGTGACTACTCCGAGTGAGTAAATAACCACAAGAAGAAGAAGAAGAAGAAGAAGAACAACAACAACAACAACAACAACAACAATAATAATAATAATAATAATAATAATTATTATTATTACTATTATTATTATTATTATTATTATTATTTGGTTTATCAACGTCTCTCTGAAAGGGATGGGATTCGTTTCCAGAGGATTTCCTTTAATCTCGGCTTCAAATCAGCAGCTTCAAAGATCAACGGTTTTCTTAAGGATGTTGGTGGTACCTTTAATTGCAGAGGTTTGAAGATCGCCTAAAACATCGGGGATTTTTAGTTTTTTCAATTGTCTTTCCAGACGACTTGATACTACTCCTAGTGTACCAACTACGACCGGGATTATTTATGTTTTAACCCCGTGTATACGCCTTATCTCCAAGGCTAATGGAGCATAATTGCTCCACTTCTCGTTCTCATTCTCTCTCACATTTCTGTCCCAGGGTACTGAGAAGTCTACAATCTGCAAGTTTTTTGAGACCTTGTCAATGACGACGAAATTCGGACGATTATGTTCCAATTGCTTGGTCGTTATGACACTTTTGTCCCACCATACCTCTACCTTGCCATCCTCACTTGTTCTCACTTCCAGCACACTTCACCCCAACCCTCTTACACCCCCCAATATATCCGGAGTCCCATGCGATCCTGTCATTTGCGGTACTCTCTCTCTCTGTGTCTTTCTTTCTATCTCTCTGTCTCTATCTCTCTCTCTGTCTCTCTCTCTCTCTATCTCTCTCTGGGCCAGTCCACTACACTCAGTTGCAAGGTGCGCAATTGATTCTGATGTCTTACCACAAATCCGGCATTCTGCAGCAACTTCCTCTCCTAGAACGACTTTTTTGAACAATCGTGTTCCTAATGCCTGCTCTTGTGCTGCACAAATAAAAGCTTCAGTACTCTAAGCCAGATACCCAGCTCTAAGCCATTGCCATGATCTTTCATCAGCCACTTCTGCTATATCCTGGAACAACCTTCCATGCATTTTCTTCCTAGCCAGTTCCTCTGCCCTTTCTCTATCCATACATTTCACATTATCAGCCTTGGTCTCACATACCTCCACTTCATTGGCCACAACCCTAAGCATTCACTCCTCATTTCTAACCACATGCTCCTTCCACGACATCTACTCGGTTCTAACACAATCTTTTACACTTTTCAATCCTCTCCCGCCATCTTTCCTCTTTTGATACAGCCTTGCTACGCTACATCGAATGTGAAATATACCAAACATTGCTAAAACTTTTTCTTGTTTTGATATCCATGACATGTAAATCCTTGTCAGACCATTCTAAAATCCCCGCACTGTATCTCAAAACACTGACTGCCCATGCATTTACTGCTTTCATTAGATTTCCTCCATAAAGTTTCGACTTTGCAATTAGTTTCACTCTTCTAAGATACTCCTTCCTGACTTTTTCCTTCATTTCTCTGTTCATGATGCCTACACCCTCCAGCACTCCCAAATACTTATATCCTGTATCTTTTATTTCTTTCATGATTTCTCCATTTTGGCAGCACTATTTCATTCGAATGAAACTTTACTCTTATTTTCTTCACCAGCATTGCACATGTACTAATCCCAAACTCCAACACAATGTCTTCTGAGTATGTCCCCACAAGTTCTACCAGTCTCCCCATTTCCTTTTAATTTCTACCGAATATTTTCAAATCATCCATAAACAGTAGATGGTTGAGGCGTCTGTCACCAGATCCAAAGTTATACCCCAGTTTTTCTCTGTTCAAGAGGATGCTCAGTGGCATCATTATCATTACAAAAAGAAGTGTCGATAACGAATCTCCTTGAAATATCCCACGTTTAATGCCAACCTTCCCCATCTCCTCTCTGTTTGCTGTCAGCACCGTTTTCCATTGAGCCATACTTGCCTCCAACAGCCCTACCACATTCTCAGCAACCTTCATCATCAAGAGTGTTTCACGTATCCCTGAATGAGGAACCATGTCATAAGCCTTTCCGTAATCGATCCATGCTACGCTCAGATTCCTCTTCTTCTTCTTCTTTTTCTTCTTCTTCGCATCCTGCATTATTGCTTTATCAATTAGTAGTTGCTCTTTAGTACATCTCGAGCCTTTCCGGCACCCCTTTTGTTCGTTAGGAAAAACACCATTACTCTCTAAATGTTCATAAATTTTCTCCGCAAATATTCCAGTCAACAGTTTCCACATCAATGGCAGACATGTAATTGGTCTATAATTATTGGCATCTGTTCCTTTTGCAGGATCTTTCCTAATCAGTGTTGTTTTTCCCTTCACAAGCCAATCAGGGACATCTCCCGACTCTACAACCCTTTGCAGAGCAGCAGTTACAGGTGGATAAAGGCATGGAAACTGTTTAAACCAGAAGCCCATCACTCCATCTCGACCAGGTGCCTTCCAGTTTGTCATCCTTTGTATGGCAGCCTTAACGTCATCGATGGTTATCTCAACGTTCTTCATCTGGCGCATTTTTGATAGTCTTTCTCTAACCTCTCCCAACTAGCCAGCCTTCTCATTATATTGCCCTTCGACAGACCAAAACCCACTCCAAAACTTCCTTGCATCTTCTGCATTTGGATTGTTGTTATTTCCCGCCTGAGTACTACAATTTAATTCTTTATACAGCTGAGACTGATTGTTCCGGAAAAGCTTGTTCTGCCGAAATGCAACACTTTTTCCAACAAAGTTCCTAATTTTCATACCACCAGTCGGACCTTCTCTTTCAACATTGTTAGAGCGTTCATCGTTCCTTTTTCCAGCAATCTATCAAGCTCGCCCTTAGCTTTCTGTCCTAGTTTAACCCCTTTTCTTATTTCTTCGATTCTACCAATGTCTTTCCGCCACCGTTTAATACTTTCTTCAACCGCCTCTGCCAGTGTGGCCTTCTATCCTTCATTTCTCCCTTTTTCTTCTGTAATAAGCCAAGACGATTCGCAATAATGTATGACGCTGCATACAGGGGTCTGTTAAGTTCCATAATCAATATGTTCTTTCTTATGATGTTGTGAATTATTCCTTGAATTATTTTTACCTCGTTTTTCACCTTCCGCCTACCACTACTCTTAATACTTGGAATCTCTATGATATCGTTCTTTAATAGAACAACAACAACAACAACAACAATAATAATAATAATAATAATAATAATAGTAATAATAATAGTAATAATAATAATATACTGGTATACTTGACTAGAATGTAGATGAATTAATATGTTCCGACAAAAATACATGAAATGCTTGCAATTTCTGAGGCAATTGCAAAGAAAGGTGATGTATATCGTTTAAGGTTATTTAGAAAAACAGGTGGCCGGGGCTTATTTAGTTTTCAAGATGTGTTTAATACAGAGGAAGGAATTCTAACTAAATATATTTGAGAAAGTGATGAAAAACTTCTTCGAGAAATGGAAGGAAAAAATACTAACGAAAAGAGTCAGGGGTTGCAAGAAAGATTAAACGATCCTATTACAACCAACAAATAATAACATCGAGTTATTATTTACATATTTTTTAAAATATAATATGCAAATGAGGTTACTCATTATTTGTAAATTTCGTTTAAATAAATCGTATCTTCTGAAATCATGTTGGAATAAACGTTCGTTTCAAAATAAGAAATATTTGTGAAATTATGAGCAAACAAACTGACAGAAATACGACTTTATTATCGTACATAAAAGGATTATAGACAAACAAAGCCATACTTTATATCTAGGTATTTCGAAGCCTAATGCTTCTCATCAAAAGATGAACTAGGTTGAGAAAGATGGCGTGACATTTAGCTAACGGAATAATTTGGGGTATTAAGGTATCTGGCATATATGGGAGTGATTTTCAAGAGGTGCGCGGGGTATCTGAGGTAGTTAAACTAATGTAAATAATTTTAAAGAAACTGGTAACTTTAGCGAAATTTAGAATTAAGTAAAAATAAGATTTATATTATTCTGCTTTTCATATTATAAAGTGTTTGGCTTTTATCTTTTTGGAAATAAAAAATTGCTCAAGAATAATGGATTTTAATAGATTTTAATAAATTTTAATTCGTTTAAAACGAATTGTTTTGTTTTGGTTTTTTTTTTCATTTTTTTTTTTTTGCCGTGCATAATGTTTACCATTTGAATAGCTCGTGTAACATACATCAACAAAAAATTGTTTTTAGCTGTTCTGCATATATACCAATAGTTGTGGTTAGCGGAAGGACTTCGTGGTATTTAGCAATCATATGGAATAACTGTGCTGAGTTTTATCTCGCTAAACAAGCAATAACAAGCAAAAAAAAAATACAAAAATAGCAAAGACAGCTACGATATTCCTGTCTACATCTTCCCTGCAACCATTCTTCTTCTCCTCCTCCTCCTCCTTCTTCTTCTTCTTCTTCTACTACTACTATTACTACTACAACTACTACTACTTCTTCTTCTTCTTTTGGTCTTTATCTACGGAAACGTTATTCTTTCTAATACAAACAGCATTTATCTGCTCTGCGAGAAATAAGGGCATAATATAGTATGGTGATGATTGTCACGATATGGAGAGAAAACACAAAGGGAGAAGGTCGAATTTATTCGTCCAGTATGAAAAAAATGCTCATTTACTTTACTGCCCGCTTAAAACGTTTTGATCACGGGCAGGCGTCATACATACTAGCGATTGGACGATTCCAATTATTCTATGTAAGATAAAAAAATACATTAGAAATATTTTAACTCCTTATCCTATAGGATTTCGATATCTACCATCACTTCAGAGGAGAAAATAGTAGCAAATAGTTAATTTTATTCTGAGTAGTGTATATATATATATATATATATATATATATATATATATATATATATATATATATATATATATATATGAATAAAAAAGAATACGAAAAGTATAAAAGCTTATAACTTTTCTTTATTCGTTTTCAATTGAGGGTAAACGGTTAGATTTGGTTACTACAAACAGGCATCTGTTTCAGTCAATGAGACTTCGTCAGGCGACCTTGAACCATTCGACGCGATAGAAACAAAGAAAAGCTATATATATATATATATATATATATATATATATATATATATATATATATTATTATTATTATTATTATTATTATTATTATTATTATTATTACTGGATCTAATCTAGTACTTAGCTTACTTTTTCCGTAAGAAAAGAAACAAATGATGCACCAAACTAATTTTTAGTTGTTTTTCTTTCCATATCTCTTCCACCTGTACTCTTCAAATTCCTTCCTTCTTTTTTTGACTCTTTCTCTGTCTTTTTCTCTCCTTCCCAACTCTTGTCCAATACATCTGCTCAGACCTCTCCTCCGCAAATGCAATAATATAACCCCAAAACTGATCAGCCTACACAATATGGTGATCGTTAACGAAGCAACCCAAACTGGTCGCCTAAGAACCCGGATAATCAGATCAACAAGATGGAGGAAAGGCAAAATGGACAATTTCCTTAAAGTAATCGGTTTCTTACAATTGCTCGTCGCCCTTTTTTCCCCCCGCGTTCTCATTAGAGAACATTGATTCATGCCTCAAATAGCCAGTCTTAACTGATTGCGCCTTCGAAATCTGCTATTGAGACGCAAATTTTGATCCTAGATCAACTCAGATTTTGACCCTTCACATAGTGAGTTAGAAAACACACCTCGATGACATTTATTATGCATATACATATAAGATGGCATATGTCTATGAGACATCCGTGACTCAGTCAATCTGAAATTGAGCTATATATATATATATATATATATATATATATATATATATATAGATAGATAGATAGATAGATAGATAGATAGATAGATAGATATAGGATAAAATGTTTAATGATATCAAATATCGACGTATTCTCATTAAATTCTATGAGACGATGCTAATAGCTGTATTATGCCTAAATTTGGCCATACGTTTTTAGCGTCACAAGATGTCGATATCATTCTCATTACGTGTCTATATCATATTTCTCTTAGTCTGTATACATGTCTGTTTGTTCTATTTGTTCTCGGAAACTACTAAACCGGTCTGGCTAAAATATTGTACGCAGCCTTTGTAATAATAGAGTGAATCGAATTAAGTATTATGGTATGCGTTAGATGCGCAGTTACTGAGTAATAGGAATTAATACGCGTTAGCAATTAATGCTCAACTGAATACAAAATTAACCATATTCACCGATCAATCTGGAATAAAACACTCATTCTAGGCCACCGGGCTCTAATTATAACGTGCTTAAAAATCTAGTATAAATCTTCCTATGAGACTCAATGTCTGTTTGTATTTGTGTGTGTGTGCGCGCGCGTGTGTGATGTTTCTGTATTCTCTATATAAAATTCACTAAGGAAGACAATGGAAGTGTCCTTGATAGTCTCACGGAGATTATGATAGCATAAACCCATTTAAATTGCAAATATATCCTAGTTTTATGTTTTGCACTGCCAAGGCAACGTCAAATGAGTCTTACTATTATTATTAGTAGTAGTAGTATATAGTAGTAGTAGTAGTATATAGTAGTAGTAGTAGTAGTAGTAGTAGTAGTAGTAGTAGTAGTAGTAGTAGTAGTAGCAATAGTAATTGTTATCGAATACGAGATGGTGAATGTGAAAAATGCAATAAGCGAAAACTGTTGTGAACTGAAAAATATTTGGGTTGCATGAAAAATGTTTACTGTGGAATTTTAATATAAACAGATCAGGTTAATAATTTTAATTGATACATATAACAAGGAGATACATCAGACGATGGTCATGTAGTGATACGTGTATTGATTACGTAATTACAACCGGAGATAATATATATATATATATATATATATATATACTAGCATGGGTGCCCGGCGTTGCCCGGGTGTTTGGAGGTGTATGCTGAGCAAAAAAAAGGGGGTAATTTTTTAAACTTTGACCCCTATTATGACCCCTGAAAATTTATTGTTTTGGGCTCAAATCAAGTTATTAAGTTAGATTCATGTCCACGGAAGCTATATCTAAAATTTAAAGTGTGTAGACCCAAAATTGTCGGAGTAGTTTGGTAGAGTTCTCAAAGCTCAAATCGTTGAACTTTGACCCCTTAATCGCCAAATTTCTGGCTAAAAACCGATCACATAGATTTTTCCAAATCTCAGTACCCTGTATATCAAATTTCGAGTCTGTAGACTAAAAATTGACAGAGTTATTTCGTAGGGAAATGTACACAGACACACACACACACACACACACACACACACACACACACACACACACTTTAACTTTTATAGATATATAGATTTAAAATTTGAGTCTGACAGAATGACAAAATTATATTGCAAACCGATATATTAAACAAACGAACTTCAAAGAGACAAATGAACACATAAGTAAAAACAATTTGTATTAGAAAACATTTATTATTCCACGTCTTTTTTTTACAGACCTGACGACTGAGGTTCGCTCTTAATAAAAATTGTTTTTTATAGTCTTAATTTTGACTTCCTTTTTCATAAAAAACTAAAAAAAAAATCAAGAAAGAAAAGAAATTTAATTTTATTTTTTCATTAATTTCTTTCTGTGCAAAGCAATTCTTTCAAACTTACTCTGTTTCCAAAATGTTTTTATTTTATTCCCCTCCCCCTTCATTCATTTTCCTCCGCATCCTGGCAAGATTACTGTACACATAGATTCGAAAAAATAGTCAAAAACAAATATATAAATAAATGTTATCAAAGGCAAGATAAGTTACTTTTCTACCTAACTGGATATCTTTTTTGTGTTTTTATTCAATGTAATATATTTATTCAGCTCGAAAAACATACAGTGTTTACCGATGTGTTGGAAAATTCAAGATGGCGTCTCACACCCTCTTTAACACCGTAAGTTTGGGAAAAGGTGTTATAAATAAAAAAAACTATACAAAATACTATTAAAAACCCGCCGAATATATGTCAACCTATGTCACGGTAACATATATTGAGCGAGTTTTTAACAGTATTTTAACAGGGCACATCGTAAAAACTGACCCATTAATTTTCCTGAAGTAAAAACTATATAGTTTTTAAACTTTTAAAACTGTACATTATAAAAAGAAAACTGTTCGAGTGATTTTTTTTTTTTTTTACATGGGTGTCACCACTTATCAAGGCCCAGAGGCCACTCAAGGATAAGGGTTAATAGGTATACATTAGTCATTGTGATTTTAGCATAGTAAACAGTGGGAATTTTGTAACTTGGATTACTTGAAAAAGAAAACTGTTCGAATGATTGAAAATGAAAACAAAATAACAATGTAAATATATTGATAAGAAAAAAACAAAAACAAACGAAGTTTCCGTTTCAGGAACCCGAGTTTAATTTTATGTCGTAATCATTCAACTCGTTAGCGGTTTTATTCAGCGATTAGGGATAACCATACGACATATCTAATTACCAAAGCGATTTTTTTTTAATTTTTTTTTTTTATTAAAACTAAACCTGTTTAGTTTTAATGAACCAATTTTTTTAAAGCCAACACTTTAGTTATTTTGAGAGCGTGCAACTGCACCCGAAAGGTTGATTAGGAAACTCCAAATCCTTTTATGACTCGGAAAAAAAAGGGCTTTTTATCGGCTTAAATGATAAACTAATGTTAAATATTAGTATTTGCCATCGATTCTGAAATAAAATGAAATCCTGACATTGTGATCATTTTTGCAGGTGTTATGTGCCAAATATTGAAATAAGAATGTTTAAATTCAATTATTGTAATTTAAGTCTTTAATTTTAAAGTCGATTTTATTTATAAAATATCTTTTTAGAAATCAATCTCAAAAACAATCTGAACAATAAATCTCTTTTGTTATGGCTAAGTTTTTGTCAAGGGTAGAAATTATAATAGACAAGTATTCATCCATGATGACATTTTACCGATTTCCTGGTTTACAGGTAATCTTGCTAAATTTCTTCGAAAGAATTGACATAAACAATACTTCAACTAAATACGTATATTTCATGCAATAATGACTTTTATTTCTTCTGACTTTTCCTAAACTAAACATAAAACATCGGTTAGGGTTAGTTTAACATTCTGTAAAAGTACCTTCCGTTTTTTTTTTGTTTGTTTTGGTTTTTTGTACTTCTGCAGAGAAGGTAAAAAACCGATAAAAACTGGATATATTTTTCGTGTTTTTATTCAATTTAACATGTTTATTCAGCTCGAAAAGAATACAGTGTTTACCGATGTGTTGGAAAATTCAAGATGGCGTCTCACACATTCTTTAACACCGTAAGTTTGGGAAAAGGTGTTATAAATAAAAAACTATACAAAATACTATTAAAAACCCGCCGAATATATGTCAACCTATGTCACGGTAACATATATTGAGCGAGTTTTTAACAGTATTTTAACCGGTTTTTTATTTATTACACCTTTTTCCAAACTTACCGTGTTAAAGAGAGAATCGGCCGCCATCTTGAATTTTCCAATACATCGGTAAACACTGTATGCTTTTCGAGCTGAATAAACATGTTAAATTGAATAAAAACACGAAAGATTTGCCTTTGATAACATTTATTTGTTATATATTTGTTTTTTGGCAACTTATTCGAATCTAATTTAAGACCACGAGTGAAATGAGAAAAAGAAGTCAGCGGGTTTGGTTGCCATAACAACGTGACGGTAGTGAACGTGTGTGTGTGCGTGTGTGCGCGTATTTCGTGTAGTTTAGTTTCGCATAATAGTTTCGTATTTTTTTAATTTGTAAATAACAAGTTATTAAAAAATTAAACCCTTCCAAGATGGACAATAAATAAAGCCATAATATTTTATGGTAAAGGTAAGAGCGTAGAAACGATTGTTTTTTAGGAGATGTGATTATTGGATTAACCAATCAGAAATCGTCTGTGGCACACACATCTCTGTTTTTATAGATATACTAGCATGGGTGCCCGGCGTTGCCCGGGTGTTTGGAGGTGTATGCTGAGCAAAAAAAAGGGGGTAATTTTTTAAACTTTGACCCCTATTATGACCCCTGAAAATTTATTGTTTTGGCCTCAAATCAAGTTATTAAGTTAGATCCATGTCCACAGAAGCTATATCTAAAATTTCAAGTGTGGAGACCCAAAATTGTCGGAGAAGTTTGGTAAAGTTCTCAAAGCTCAAATCGTTGAACTTTGACCCCTTAATCGCCAAATTTCTGGCTAAAAACCGATCACATAGATTTTTCCAAATCTCAGTACCCTGTATATCAAATTTCGAGTCTGTAGACTAAAAATTGACAGAGTTATTTCGTAGGGAAATGTACACAGACACACACACACTTTAACTTTTATAGATATATAGATTTAAAATTTGAGTCTGACAGAATGACAAAATTATATTGCAAACCGATATATTAAACAAACGAACTTCAAAGAGACAAATGAACACATAAGTAAAAAAAAATTGTATTAGAAAACATTTCTTGATTATTCCACGTCTTTTTTTTACAGACCTGACGACTGAGGTTCGCTCTTAATAAAAATTGTTTTTTATAGTCTTAATTTTGACTTCCCTTTTCATAAAAAACTAAAAAAAAATCAAGAAAGAAAAGAAATTTAATTTTATTCTTTTTTCATTAATTTCTTTCTGTGCAAAGCAATTGTTTCAAACTTACTCTGTTTCCAAAATGTTTTTATTTTATTCCCCTCCCCCTTCATTCATTTTCCTCCGCATCCTGGCAAGTAGTAAAATAAACCATTTATAATATTTATTCATGGATTTATTTACTAATCATTTCTTTTGTATCGGTAAATGAATTCCATTTAAAAAAAAACTGTAAAAGTCACGTTAAAGGTGATTAAGTTGGAAAGTAAGTAAAAATTTACCCTTTTTACTTTTATACGATTTCTGATCACTTTGAAAAAGGTGTGTGTGTGTGTGTGTTTTAAAAATGTTTTTTAACTGCTATAATCTCATTTATATATATATATATATATATATATATATATATATATATATATATATATATATAACAACGTGAGTATTCATATCGTGGGTTTGTATTACTGTACACATAGATTCGAAAAAATAGTCAAAAACAAATATATAAATAAATGTTATCAAAGGCAAGATAGGTTACTTTTCTACCTAACTGGATATATTTTTTGTGTTTTTATTCAATGTAATATATTTATTCAGCTCGAAAAACATACAGTGTTTACCGATGTGTTGGAAAATTCAAGATGGCGTCTCACACCCTCTTTAACACCGTAAGTTTGGGAAAGGGTGTTATAAATAAAAAACTATACAAAATACTATTAAAAACCCGCCGAATATATGTCAACCTATGTCACGGTAACATATATTGAGCGAGTTTTTAACAGTATTTTAACAGGGCACATCGTAAAAACTGACCCATTAATTTTCCTGAAGTAAAAACTATATAGTTTTTAAACTTTTAAAACTATACATTATAAAAAGAAAACTGTTCGAGTGATTTTTTTTTTACATGGGTGTCACCACTTATCAAGGCCCAGAGGCCACTCAAGGATAAGGGTTAATAGGTATACATTAGTCATTGTGATTTTAGCATAGTAAACAGTGGGAATTTTGTAACTTGGATTACTTGAAAAAGAAAACTGTTCGAATGATTGAAAATGAAAATAAAATAACAATGTAAATATATTGATAAGAAAAAAACAAAAACAAACGAAGTTTCCGTTTCAGGAACCCGAGTTTAATTTTATGTCGTAATCATTCAACTCGTTAGCGGTTTTATTCAGCGATTAGGGATAACCATACGACATATCTAATTACCAAAGCGATTTTTTTTTTATTAAAACTAAACCTGTTTAGTTTTAATGAACCAATTTTTTTAAAGCCAACACTTTAGTTATTTTGAGAGCGTGCAACTGCACCCGAAAAGATTGATTAGGAAACTCCAAATCCTTTTATGACGCGAAGAAAAAAAAAAAAAAAAAAAAAGGCCTTTTATCGGCTTAAATGATAAACTAATGTTAAATATTAGTATTTAATATAATGAGATATCAATCTACACAATTTGCCATCGATTCTGAAATAAAATGAAATCCTGACATTGTGATCATTTTTGCAGGTGTTATGTGCCAAATATTGAAATAAGAATGTTTAAATTTAATTATTGTAATGTAAGTCTTTAATTTTAATGTCGATTTTATTTATAAAATATCTTTTTAGAAATCAATCTCAAAAACAATCTGAACAATAAATCTCTTTTATTATTGCTAAGTTTTTGTCAAGGGTAGAAATTATAATAGATAAGTATTCATCCATGATGACATTTTACCGATTTCCTGGTTTACAGGTATTCTTGCTAAATTTCTTCGAAAGAATTGACATAAACAATACTTCAACTAAATACGTATATTTCATGCAATAATGACTTTTGTTTCTTCTGACTTTTCCTAAACTAAACATAAAACATCGGTTAGGGTTAGTTTAACATTCTGTAAAAGTACCTTCCGTTTTTTTTTTTTTGTACTTCTGCAGAGAAGGTAAAAAACCGATAAAAACTGGATATATTTTTCGTGTTTTTATTCAATTTAACATGTTTATTCAGCTCGAACAGCATACAGTGTTTACCGATGTGTTGGAAAATTCAAAATGGCGTCTCACACCCTCTTTAACACCGTAAGTTTGGGAAAAGGTGTTATAAATAAAAAAAACTATACAAAATACTATTAAAAACCCACCGAGTATATGTCAACCTATGTTACGGTAACATATATTGAGCGAGTTTTTAACAGTATTTTAACCGGTTTTTTTATTTATTACACCTTTTTCCAAACTTACCGTGTTAAAGAGAGAATCGGCCGCCATCTTGAATTTTCCAATACATCGGTAAACACTGTATGCTTTTCGAGCTGAATAAACATGTTAAATTGAATAAAAACACGAAAAATATATCCAGTTTGGTAGAAAAGTAACTTATCTTGCCTTTGATAACATTTATTTGTTATATATTTGTTTTTTGGCAACTTATTCGAATCTGTGTGTACAGTAATACAAACCCGAAATGAATTTAAGACAACGAGTGAAATGAGAAAATGAAGAAAATCACATTTGCTGTGTGTGTTTACTTTTTATGTAAGTCAGCGGGTTTGGTTGCCATAACAACGTGACGGTAGTAAACGTGTGTGTGTGCGTGTGTGCGCGTGTGCTTGCTCGTACTACTCCTTAGTTTGTAGGAGCATTTGATTTCGTGTAGTTTAGTTTCGTATATAAGTTTCGTATTTTTTAAATTTGTAATTAACAAGTTATTAAAAAATTAAACCCTTCCAAGATGGACAATAAATAAAGCCATAATATTTTATGGTAAAGGTAAGAGCGTAGAAACCATTGTTTTTTAGGAGATGTGATTATTGGATTAACCAATCAGAAATCGTCTGTGGCACACACATCTCTGTTTTTATAGATATATAGATAGATATAGATATAGATAGATAGATAGATAGATAGATAGATATAGATAGATAGATAGATAGATAGATAGATATAGATAGATAGATAGATAGAAGATAGATAGATAGATAGATAGATAGAAGATAGATAGATAGATAGATAGATAGAAGATATATATATATATATATATATATAATATATATATATATTACATGGGGGTCACCACTTGCCAAGGCCCGAAAGCCACTCAAGGATAAGGGTTATTGCGTGTACAGTAATCAATGAGATAGTATTGTAGTAATAATTAGTATTGGGGGTTTGATAAAGTGTCTTACTTAAGGGGGCGGTTTAACAGAAGTTTGTTTATGTTGGACTTGAAGACGTCCAAGTTGTAGTCAGGTGGGAAACAGGCAAGCGGCAGAGAGATCCACTGGCGTGCAGTTCTAAGAAAGAAGCTTTGCTCATGGAATCTACGTTTGGATTTAGGCACAGATAAAGAGTGGGGAAAATTATTGACAGTAGTTTCAGCCAGACGGGTGTTTCTAGTGAAAGATTTTCGAGGGGGGACAATGGATTGGAGCTCAGACTAGCATCTGCCATGGAAATAACGATAAAAGAAAGACAGGCTCACAACGTCTCTTCTGTGGGAGAGAGGTTGCAAGGGAAGAGAAAAGGGCATCCCCCACTAAACCACGAAGTCTATTTTGTACTCTGTCAAGAGAGGATAGGCTGTTTTTAGCAGCTCCTGCCCAGATGTGGCAGCATTACTCCATCCTTGGACGTACTTGGCTTTTATACAGATAGGGAATTGCATTAGTAGTGAGATATCTTCTGGAGCGGTAGAAGGATCTCACCATTTTCCCAGTGTCCCAGTCAACAGATTTGATGTACGTGTTCCATTTCAGATCAGGAGTAAAGGTCAAACCCAGAAGCTTGTCAAAACATGGAGCCTCCCCAAGATGAGAGCCATCCATTTCAATTAATGCCTGATGGGGATCAGAGCGTTGATGATGTAAAGATAGAAGTTTGGTTTTGGATGAATTAAAATTGACCAGGCAACTCTTCCCCCATTGTACCACGCGCTCAAGATCAGAGGAGAGAGAATTAGAGAGAGCTTTGTCATTTACGGCCTTTGATGTGTCGCCATAGATGGTCGTGTCATCAACATAGATGTCAACAAATGATTTAAGTATGTGTTTTAGGAGATCATTGATGTAGATCAGGAAGAGAGTTGGGCCCAGGATGGACCCCTGGGGGATTCCAGCATTAATACTGTGGGCCTCTGATTTCTGTCCATCAGCCACTACCCTTATGAACCTATCAGAGAGAAATGATTTAATGATTGAGAAAACATTTCCAGTAATATTGTAGCTGGAAATCTTATGAAGTAGGCCCTTATGCCATACCTTATCGAAGGCCTTCGATATGTCAAGAGCAATTGCCTTGGAAAGGAAACCTTTGTCAAGAGATTCACTAACCCTATGTGATGTAACCGTTAGCACATCTGCTGTAGATCTTGCAGAGCGAAAACCATATTGCATGTCACTAAGAAGGTTGTTTCTGTTGAGGTGGTTGACTACTTCTTTATTTAATATGGATTCCAACAACTTACTCATGACACACAGGAGACTTATTGGTCTGTACTGAGAGGGAGACGACTTTTCACCTGAATTCTTAAATACAGGGCATACTGATGAGGTCTTTCAGGATGTTGGAAAGCACTTCTCCTTAAGGCAGCGCTTAAACAGTTTTGTAAGTAGGGGGCAAGTTCTGGTTGGAGCTTTTTCAGCACTATAACTGGAATGCCATCAGGGCCAGTTGCTTTACTGGAATCAAGGTTTTTGATTAGCTTGGCGACCTCACTCACAGATATTTGTATGTTGCATAGCGTGTTGTCTGTTATAGGAGGAAATACAGGGAGTTGATGGTCATTGTCGCATAGGGTAGAAATAGCTTCAAAGTTCTTGGCAAATAGTCTGGCCTTGTCTGATACTAACGAGATGACCTCAGGTCCATTGATGGTAGTTGGGATAGAACGCACGCTTCTGTTCAAGATCCTGTTTGCTATTTGTCAGAACTGGTGGGAACCAAGCCGCTGCTCAGCTACTTTGGATTTAACAGACTGAGCATATAGCTCCCTTGCATGTTACAGTGGTTGCTGGCGGTTCTGAAAGCAGCTTTAGTCTCAGTACATCTATTACGTTGGTAGCTATGTAAAAAGTGATTTCTGTGCGCGATGGCAGCAGCACATTCAGGGGAGAACCATGGCTGGCTGTTAGGTTTTTGTTAGAATTTTTGGATGGTATGAATGGGTGTATGCCTACAATAAAACATTCGGTCAGGTCTGATGCTATAGAGGACACATCCTTTTTAAACAAGGAATGCAGAGGTAGGTCAAATATATATATATATATATATATATATACATGTAGATTTTAGTCAGTTGAGAGTCAGTGCTGAAATGAGACGGTCGAGATGAACAGAAGACGGGAGTCAGCTAGCGACCTGGTTTGCGTGGCTGTTGCTTCTGTACGCATCCGATATAGTCAAGATGTTAAAAACTGAAGATAAGCGTGCAACTTTTCGAGTACGGAAAGATACTGGAAATAAAAGTTGCTGAAAATACACCCGAGACATCTTGTCGTTTTCTTGAGATGCATTTTCATAGCCGCTTGCGGATTCGTTAAAACAAGAACCACAGATGAACAATGTATGTTTTTTTTTTCCTATTGGCCAAATGTAAAATCCCACAAAACCGTGTTCTGTCCCTTTTTATCGTCTGTGTTGTTATATATCCTGTCCCTTTGTATTGTCTGTGTTCTTATATGTCGTGTCCCTTTGTATTGTCTGTGTTGTTATATGTCATGTCCCTTTGTAGTGTCTGTGTTGTTATATGTCCTGTCCCTTTGTATTGTCTGTGTTGTTATATGTCCTGTCCCTTTGTATTGTCTGTGTTGTTATATGTCCTGTCCCTTTGTATTGTCTGTGTTGTTATATGTCCTGTCCCTTTGTATTGTCTGTGTTGTTATATGTCCTGTCCCTTTGTATTGTCTGTGTTGTTATATTGCATGTCCCTTTGTATTGTCTGTGTTGTTATATGTCATGTCCCTTTGTATTGTCTGTGTTGGTATATGTCCTGTCCCTTTGTATTGTCTGTGTTGTTATATGTCCTGTCCCTTTGTATTGTCTGTGTTGTTATATGTCCTGTCCATTTGTATCGTCTGTGTTGTTATATATCCTGTCCCTTTGTATTGTCTGTGTTGGTATATGTCCTGTCCCTTTGTATCGTCTGTGTTGTTATATGTCCTGTCCCTTTGTATTGTCTGTGTTGTTATATGTCCTGTCCCTTTTTATCGTCTGTGTTGTTATATATCCTGTCCCTTTATATTGTCTGTGTTGGTATATGTCCTGTCCCTTTGTATTGTCTGTGTTGTTATATGTCCTGCCCTTTGTATTGTCTGTGTTGTTATATGTCCTGTCCCTTTTTATCGTCTGTGTTGTTATATATCCTGTCCTTTTGTATCGTCTGTGTTGGTATATGTCCTGTCCCTTTGTATTGTCTGTGTTGTTATATGTTCTGTCCCTTTTTATCGTCTGTGTTGTTATATATCCTGTCCCTTTGTATTGTCTGTGTTGTTATATGTCCTGTCCCTTTGTATTGTCTGTGTTGGTATATACCCTGTCCCTTTGTATTGTCTGTGTTGTTATATGTCCTGTCCCTTTTTATCGTCTGTGTTGTTATATATCCTGTCCCTTTGTATTGTCTGTGTTGTTATATGTCTTGTCCCTTTGTATTGTCTGTGTTGTTATATTGCATGTCCCTTTTTATTGTCTGTGTTGTTATATATCCTGTCCCTTTGTATTGTCTGTGTTGTTATATGTCTTGTCCCTTTATATTGTCTGTGTTGTTATATTGCATGTCCCTTTTTATTGTCTGTGTTGTTATATGTCCTGTCCCTTTGTATTGTCTGTGTTGTTATATGTCCTGTCCCTTTGTATTGTCTGTGTTGTTATATGTCCTGTCCCTTTTTATCGTCTTTGTTTGTATATGTCCTGTCCCTTTGTATTGTCTGTGTTCTTATATGTCCTGTCCCTTTGTATTGTCTGTGTTGTTATATGTCCTGTCCCTTTTTATCGTCTGTGTTGTTATATATGCTGTCCCTTTGTATTGTCTGTGTTGTTATATGTCTTGTCCCTTTGTATTGTCTGTGTTGTTATATTGCATGCCCCTTTTTATCGTCTGTGTTGTTATATGTCCTGTCCCTTTGTATTGTCTGTGTTGTTATATGTCCTGTCCCTTTGTATTGTCTGTGTTGTTATATGTCCTGTCCCTTTTTATCGTCTGTGTTGTTATATATCCTGTCCTTTTGTATCGTCTGTGTTGGTATATGTCCTGTCCCTTTGTATTGTCTGTGTTGTTATATGTCCTGTCCCTTTTCATCGTCTGTGTTGTTATATGTCCTGTCCCTTTGTATTGTCTGTGTTGGTATATGTCCTGTCCCTTTGTATTGTCTGTGTTGGTATATGTCCTGTCCCTTTGTATTGTCTGTGTTGTTATATGTCCTGTCCCTTTGTATTGTCTGCGTTGTTATATGTCCTGTCCCTTTGTATTGTCTGTGTTGGTATATGTCCTGTCCCTTTGTATTGTCTGTGTTGTTATATGTCCTGTCTCATTGTATTGTCTGTGTTGTTATATGTCCTGTCCCTTTATATTGTCTGTGTTGGTATATGTCCTGTCCCTTTGTATTTTCTGTGTTGTTATATGTCCTGTCCCTTTGTATTGTCTGTGTTGTTATATGTCCTGTCTCTTTGTATTGTCTGTGTTGTTATATGTCCTGTCTCTTTGTATTATCTGTGTTGTTATATGTCATGTCCCTTTGTATCGTCTGTGTTGGTATATGTCCTGTCCCTTTGTATTGTCTGTGTTGTTATATGTCCTGTCCCTTTGTATTGTTTGTGTTCTTATATGTCCTGTCCCTTTGTATTGTCTGTGTTGTTATATGTCCTGTCCCTTTGTATTGTCTGCGTTGTTATATGTCCTGTCCCTTTGTATTGTCTGTGTTGGTATATGTCCTGTCCCTTTGTATTGTCTGTGTTGTTATATGTCCTGTCCCTTTGTATTGTCTGCGTTGTTATATGTCCTGTCCCTTTGTATTGTCTGTGTTGGTATATGTCCTGTCCCTTTGTATTGTCTGTGTTGTTATATGTCCTGTCTCATTGTATTGTCTGTGTTGTTATATGTCCTGTCCCTTTATATTGTCTGTGTTGGTATATGTCCTGTCCCTTTGTATTTTCTGTGTTGTTATATGTCCTGTCCCTTTGTATTGTCTGTGTTGTTATATGTCCTGTCTCTTTGTATTGTCTGTGTTGTTATATGTCCTGTCTCTTTGTATTATCTGTGTTGTTATATGTCATGTCCCTTTGTATCGTCTGTGTTGGTATATGTCCTGTCCCTTTGTATTGTCTGTGTTGTTATATGTCCTGTCCCTTTGTATTGTTTGTGTTCTTATATGTCCTGTCCCTTTGTATTGTCTGTGTTGTTATATGTCACGTCCCTTTGTATTGTCTGTGTTGCTATATGTATTGTCCCTTTCTATTGTCTGGGTTGTTATATGTCATGTCAAATACTTATTATACACGTGTTAATTAGACGATCACGAAATAGAGGAACTAAAGACACTCACAAACACTAAAGACTCCCGCATACGTGCACACATATATACACCCACAAAGAAGTGTAGATAAACACAACGAACATAGATACACCTAATTTTCAATGCCTACTAGACGATTTCCTCGAGTGTCTAAGGTTTCTCCGTGCAGATATTTGTCAGAACAACCTGACATTAGGATCCTTATACCTAGAAGTAAACCCTGAGTAAATATTAAAAATCACATAGTATTCACTGCCTAAATAAGATATTCTCACTATGGCTAACCCACATTAGCTTTTCCGAGGAATGGTGCACCTTCTCAAAGTGAATTTATCTCAAGTAACAGCACGAAGCCTGTATACTCCATCAAACAAGGTAAATTCTTGTCCTGGAATCCAGTAAGACCAAGAGACCAAAACGAAAGATATGCTACAACGTATAAAAATGGTTAATTGGGGAGAGGAAAATTGTGTCCTCAATTTCTCAGTGTTTGAGAGATAAAGAACTGTAATGGAACATTCGAATATCTATGTATCTCATATAGAGTTTAAGTGTTTGCCCGATGTAGTGGGCCCTTTGATTTCTGAGAACTTCGACTGAGGTAAAATAAAATAAAAAAGAAATATATACGCTAACTATATCTGTATCCTGTAGATGATAAATTAACGCAGTAAATAGTGAGTATATGAGTGTATAGACGTTTATACATACATACATATATATATATATATATATATATATATATATATATATTAAATAGACCCTGTATATATAGATAATTATATATATATATATATATATATATATATATATATATACACCCGACGATGCAACACTATATAATATGCATGATTAAAGAGTCGCAGAGAAGAGAAAAAGGCACCCTCTACTAGGCTACACAGTCGGTTTTGAACTTTGTCATGGCAGGATAGTATGCTTTCAGCAGCTCCTGATCATATATGATAAAAGTACTCCATCCTTAAACGTTCTTGGCTCTTATACAGGTAGAGAATTTCATCGGCATTTAGATATCTATTGGAGCGGTAGGACGCTCGAACCATTTTTCTAGCTATCCTGGCAACGCATTTGATGTACGTGTTCCATCTAAGATTAGACCTAGAAGCTTGTCAAAACAGAGAGCCTCCCTAAGACAACAGCCATTCATTTCCATTGGTGCAAGACTGCGGTCAGGGCGTTAAGCCCTGTTTGTAGACATCCCAGAAAATGCAACATTATGTTATCTGTATAACTTTTTATGATAATGTCAATGGAAGTGCTCTTTGATACTTCATTGCCCTCGTAAGCTGAGAACTTTATGGTGGTCTGAAACGTCTGTAAACATTAAACGTATCCTATTCTGATGAAATCTATATCGCAGGTCCTGGCATAGCACTTCTCTCAAAGGAAAAGTAAGGCGCCTTCTTTCCTGCGCAGGTCCCTGTGAGACCCTTGAGCAACATCCAAAAGGCACTTCAGCCTCCAATCAGGATAACGTGAGGTCATGCGAAGCAGGTGACTAATGTAATAGGGAATCGATTAGTAATAATTCTGTTCATCGTTTCATAGGTGGTTATACTGAGAAGATTTGTTTGTGTTCAGTGGTCAGGAAAATCGCTCAGTATGGATACTACTCAGCCGAAAAAACCTGTAACTACTGTCTGTATAACTACACTGAGAGCTGTTGCAATACGCCAAAAACTTTCGAGAAACAGCATAAATGGGGTTTCTGAATGATGAGCAACAATGAATTCATGAATACCTCGAGAGTGAGAGATATATGTAGAGCCATAGATGAATGCATGAATATCATACTAGCGAATTCTTTGTGGAAAACAATGGAAGATATCCCAATTTTTGCATATTCGTCTTATTACTATGTCAATTCAATAGGTTTGTCTTATAAATAGTTTTCATTATTTGAATCGGCAATCCAGAAAATCGAAACTTTTGGTGTATCGGAATCTGTATCCTATACCGAAAGCGTTTTTTTTTTTTTTTTTTTTTTTTTTTTTTGCTTGCTTTCTTCTGTTTCCTTTTGTTTAAATCCTAAATTTCCATGGTTGGTATTAATGATGACAAGATAAATGTATATTACTACCAGTAAAACAAAAACCCATAGATTATTCCCATAATACTATCTCCTCCGCAAAACCTTCCTATATATAAATGTAAAAGAATCAGAATCTGTAATCATATCGGGATTGCGAACTTAGAACAAAATAAAAAAAAACTCTGTCTAGCCAAAATCATTATCAATCAAGTCCCTTATCTCTCTATCGGTGCCTAAATCTTATCATGGATTCCACGAACAAAGCTTTTATCCTATAACTGCCCACCTGTGGAACTCTGTTCCGCTGGTCTGCCTTCTAGCTGACTACAATATTGTAATCTTCAAGTGCAACGTAAACAAGTACTTATTGAGCAGGCCAGGTAAATAATCTGATCATACTAAATTTTCACCACAAACGATTACGGCACTACTGTCCTAATGATTACAAAACACACATTAACTTTTATCCTCAAATGGCCTTTCGAACCTTGAGATGTGGTAACCGCTTTTTAAAACAAAATCGTTTATGTTATCGGAATCGCGAAAGATATTTGAATCTACACATCTACTTATAAAGTAATTAAAATTTTAGTTAACTGTTAACCACAATAAAATTCTGGCTCCTTATGTGAACAAAAAAAACGCATGTGGAATTCTGGATGTATTTTTGATAAAAAATAAATTGGGTTTTTTTTATTAAAAGAATCATCTAATTTGCATATTTGTGTCTTAGTTTTCACACTTTGTAAGAATAGTGCATTAATAGTTTACTTAAACATATTTAATTTAGTGTCTGAAAGTCGTTCCAAAATTTAAGCCTATTATTTTACAAATTCAACAACTTGAAAAGCTACGAAGACGCCAGCGGTACCGTTAAAATGTGCGACCTTCTGTGCCCCAGAATTAATCTTTCTACATAGTCATCACGATTCTTTTGCCAGCGATAGAACGTGCATGGTATCCGCAGCTCGTTACCGAGTTTATAAAATGTTAAACTGACAATACACACACACTCTCTCTCTCTCTCTCTCTCTCTCTCTCTCTTTTACTTCACAGATCTTGTGCTGACAATAACTCCACGTGGAACGGATATGTCCTTTCCAAACTTTTTGCTTGGGACTCAATGGAACTCACCCGGCATTCGGGCTTGGGGTTCGACCAAGACTTGAATATTAACAATCCAACATGGCTACCTCTACACACTGATTTTAATGTGGTACACACACAAACTTATTTTCTTATTCTACAGTATTGTCTCTAATCTTTCGCGGCGCATATTTCTACTACTGACTGAAGCGAGACAAATAATACATCATTGTTACGGACCATAACTTCAACACACACATATGAACACTTTTCTCTTTCAACAGGCATGTCTAGTCTGTAATCTACGTCTCCACACAAGAACACTTACCACGACTAACCCTTTGTACAAGTCATGCTAACGAAGATAATCAATATAGCTGTTTTTAAATGTTAGGATGAGATTTATTTTCTTCTGGTTCTGTACTAGTTTTGATTGTTAAGAAATATTTTTTAAACTCTCCATGTCAAGTTGCTTCGTTGTTTATCTGGAGCGATTTACATTAAAAAAAATAGTTTGCCATGGGGAATGTTTGATTTAAATTCGCGGAGAAAAAAAGCTTTAGAAAAACAAACGTTGATTAGCCCAGCTTTAGTATAATAATGTAGAAAAAGTAGCGGTAACAGCAAAGATGGGATTATCAATCTGATTGCTATACGATGAGGTAAAATCTATTCTCTTTGACAATTGTTTCGCGCAAATGTCGCATGAAAAGCATCGCGCACTGTGTTAATGTATCCTTCGTCTGTGAATTAAATTGACAACGAACTACTTTAGTAAAAGAACTAAGAAAAGCTTGTCTTCTAAAACTAATGAAAATGATTCGTCTTTCTTCTTTTTTTATTATCATTTGTCCAACAATCTGATAGGATCCGATTATTACAGTTGATAACACATAGCGAAAACGTGGCTTAACTAAGTTCGGTGATAGAATCAGACGTAAACTGATCTTCGCTCGATGTATCTTCCCTTTGTGCGCATTTAATAGACCGACGGTGTTATCAAACAGTCTCCGTTCCCACTTTCTCAACATATAACCGCATTTGTCGAGATTGGTAAATATCAATTGAGCGAAAGAATGGGAGTTTGTACAGATAGTTGATTTTGGTGATGTTTGTGCCGATTATGGGTGTCCGCGATGGTAGATAGGGGACGGGCGTATAAACAAAGTGAATATAGATAAAAGATGTTTGTTTTGAAAGCAAAAGAGCTTTTAAGTTAGTCTAAAAATAATATTTGACAAACGTGTCCAGGAAACACGATGAACAACTCGAAAAATAACACATCGTGAATTACTGAAGAAGAACTTGAAACCATAAAAAATAAAAATATTATTGGAACTTAGTTTTTAATGAAATTTTGAAAATTAAATTTGATTTCAAGACTTTTTATGGTGCTAACCAGCGGCTAATTGACAATTAGAATTTGGCAAAACAATAATAGTTGTTGAATAGTATTACTCTTAGACATTGGCCGGGCAACTTGAAAGGAGAATGTTTTAATAGAAACGAATGTTTCCATAACTAGCACAAACAACAATGTTAACTTTTTGTTAATTTGATAGATGGAATTTAAGCTAACCATAATATACACAAAATGCGTGACAAAAACTCGGCAAGTATCTTAAACCTACCTGTGGTGATGGAATAGTGGAAAAGATAGATTTTGAGATGTTTTAGTTATGAAGGGGATCCGTAAAGCAAGGAAAACAGCATACTGTTTTCATTGTTTTTATCCACGAGTGTGTATCCGTTAATATCTTATAAGCTTTTATATAGAGTGATGTGGTTCTCGGTTGATTAACTGTGTCTTACTGTATTGGATATATATTAGAGTCAAAACAATGAAAAGAATATTTGCTGTCATATACCTAGAGATCAGTTCGAAACGCAACACGTTAGCAAGTGGAAAGGTTTTTAAACAGTCGCCAATAGAAGTCAGAAATAGACAACTCAGCAAAGTGTAGTCTTTCACAAAGAGTGCCAAGTCTGAAAAGGAAACGAGTAAGAAATTACTGTTCATATCCAAATATAATAAAGAAGGAATAACAATTTATATCAAAATAAAATTAGTAAGGAATAAATGTTTATATTAAAATATAACTAGAAAGGAATAAATGTGTATATCAAAATATAATTAGAAACGAATAACTGTTTATATCAAAATATAATTAGAAAGGAATAACTGTATATATCAAAATATAATTAGAAAGGAATAACTGTATATATCAAAATATAATTAGTAAGGAATAAAGGTTTATATAAAAATATATTTAGTAAATAATAAGTGTATATATCAAAACATATTTAGTAAGCAATAACTGTTTATATCAAAATATAATTAGTAAGGAATAACTGTTTATATCAACATATAATTAGAAATGAATAACTGTTTATATCAAAATATAATGAGAAAGGAATAACTGTTAATATCAAAATATAATTAGTAAGGAATAACTGTTTCTATCAAAATAACATTAGAAAGGAATAACTGTTTATATCAACATATAATTAGAAAGGAATAACTGTTTTTATCAAAATATAATGAGAAAGGAATAACTGTTTATATAAAAATATAACTGCACAGATGGTCAGAAAAACATTAGTACCGTCGGTGTCAAGCCTAATATAAGGGCAGACCAGTTAATGGTAAATAATGTTAGGCTCTCGTCAGCCATATTGTTTTCTGTTTGGGGAAAAACTAGGACCGCACACATTATCTATAATAATGTTCATTTTTATTCAAGTACTAGCGGGGGTACCCGGCGTTGCCCGAGTGTTTGTTTCCGGGACGGAGGGGGGAGTTTTAAAAAATGTTATGGTAGGTAAGTAGGAAGGATCAAACCCGGAGTCATGAGTAAAAGTAGGAAAATAAAGTGTGAAAAAAACAACAAAAAAAAACATCTGCAACGTTAACAGTTCGGCCACCAAGAAAAGTCCATTCCAGTATTTTAGGAAAACAAAAAACAAAAAAAACGACTACGGTAGGTCGGCGCGAACGTGAAAATATAATGTGAATTGTCCAGCACTCTAACCACTACGCCACAGAGCACTGCAGCTTAGTTTAGTGATTTTAAATAACTTGACATGAAACAACTACGAAGCCAAACCGGTGTTCCCTTCTCAACT
The DNA here is from genome assembly GCF_053919585.1 of Euprymna scolopes. Lineage (NCBI taxonomy): Eukaryota > Metazoa > Mollusca > Cephalopoda > Sepiida > Sepiolidae > Euprymna > Euprymna scolopes. The sequence continues at coordinate 33,367,377 of NC_136513.1, forward strand.
GTTCCTTGTGAACGATCCCCAAACGGTGTTAAGTGGTGGCAGGGGGGAGGAGGAATTTATTAGAGCGAAAATATTTTACCACTTCCATTGATCTTAACCGATTTTGGCCGTGACTTCTCAGCAGAAAAAGTATAGAAATCTAAGATTATCGAGGAATTTGAGAAATAATAAGCCTATAACACACCTCAGATATTGTTCTGCCGTTTGTGCATATTATATTTACATGAAATATCTTGATTTTTAGTCCTATTAAGGTCAAAATCCGACGGAAAAAAATGAGTTCATTTTATTTATATAGAGATATCTTGTCTCTCCATATTCCTAAATATTTTATTTTATTTTAATATCAATTATTCAATTTTTTATTAAATATAATTTTTAGTAAATATATGTTTAAATTTATTTTGTCCAATTCTGTTCCTAATTGTCATGGCTTCCGGTCTTCAAACCGACGGTAACAATGATTTCTGATCTTCTGTATAGTTTTAAATGAATAAATATTAAGCTTTATATTGAATTTCTTTCTTTGCAATCGAGCACTTCGTTGGAATTCTTTCCCATAAAACAGTAAACACACACACACCCACCCACACACATATATATATATATATAAAACCCACACACACACATACACACACACACACACACACATATATATATATATATATATATATATATATATATATATATATATATATATATACTCTCGTTATACTCGCTCCCTCATTACATAACATTAGAGGTTTTATAAACAAATCGTATTCGTAGAAATTTCTGAATCGCAATTCATATCATCTTCTTTCGAAAGTGTTGAATAAAATTTATAGGACAATTAAAAATGTATCGGAAGTATGAAAAGTAGTGACGTTTGTTTTACGTCCATGTAGTAGACTTGTAACATATTGCCGATGGGCATATGTAAATGCATGACTAGTGGCCTCACCGATGGAAGAAAAATAAGGATTATAAAAAACAGAAAACCAAAAATTTCGTGAAAGAGGATCCAACGTTTGAGATCCCGTGAGAGACGTGGAGAATGTTCAAGATCACGTGAGTTACATGTCTGAACCAACGAGGAAATAAGTGGCATTACACAGAACCAAAAGCGAGTTGGAGTTGTTTTCAATTCTTTATCTTGGTCTCCTTTGCGACTGAACGTGCTGTGGTTCCAAGACTACTTTACAAACTTCACACCTTCTTAAATGATTACCATGCGTTTTTATGGCGTCACTTATTATAAGTTGCATCTTCCGCTTGGTGCGAATTGCGAACTCACGTGACTTATTTTTCGAAATTCTTTCTGATTCAGGGTAAGTTGGTTGATGGGCGCCGCACTGTTTAAAGCTGACCAATCAAAGACATTTTCTCTCCACCTTCTTGGTTTTCGTCCGCCTTTTTTGCCTCCTTACATATTCTAAAATCATAACTTTGATAGGTCTGTGGTTGATCGTTTGACATGGCCAAAAAGTTTTAGGGTGTTATTTTTTATTTTATCAAGTAGAAGGGATAGGGAAGTAGTTAACGAAGGGTTGCTATTTTGTTTGTTTGTTTGTTTGTTTGTTTTTTAATTTTCGATCAAAGGATGTCCCGTAATGAAACGCATTACGTGATTTTGAAATACTGCAATGCGATTGACCCGAATGCCAAATTAGTTTGTTTTTGTTTTACTTAAATCGAAGTTCTCATTAAGGTCTCCCTTCCCGGGGCAAACACTTTATCACTACATGAAATACATGAATATTCTATTAAAGTTCCCCTTTACTTTTCAAAGACCGAGATCCTATTTACAATGACTCCCCACGGGGGACAGAATAAAACATCAGGGTTGATTTTAACGTGGAGAAAAGGAAAAAAGTTAAAATTGTCTCTGTCGAGAAGGATTCTTCCTCGACTGACAGAACAAGAAATTGAAATGTAGCATCTGAAGACCAGATATAGACCAGACTAAGTGATATATTTTTATTCACACTGAAAGTTTAAAAAACAGAAATACACAAAAAATTAGACACAATACCACTCAGAAATCGGGGATGGGGGTATCTATGGTAATTCTCATCACTGTACCTTTGCTTTTAATGCGTGTGTTTGTGTGTGTGGGGGGGGGATCAGCCCCCCCCCCGCAAAGGGGCACTGGTTAGTAATAAAAATAAAAAAATGTGTCAGTCATGAAGGATTTCTTCTGCATTAACCGAGACCAAAAAAGTATAGTTCCGCATCAAAACAGATATTACACTTTGAGATATCACATTTTATTTATTTAAATATTCAGATACTACACTTTGATCTTGGCACGAAGGCCAAGAAAGTAAAAAGGCAACCTAATTACAGTTATATATTTTATATTTACTCTGAAAGTTTACAAACAAAACAGTAATAACCGAAAAATTAGGCACAAGGCCACTCAAAATTAGGGGGGGGGTCTATGGTCATCCTCGTACCTGTACCTTTGCTAGTCTGTGCTTGATCCTAGCTAAAGTTTTCATTCACCCAATACTTCAAGCATACCGGAGGTCGTCCTACTTTAGATTCCCTAATCATATCGTGTGCGTGTGTGTGTGTTTTAGTTTTTATTATTTTACGTTCGCTCATATATATATATATATATATATATATGATTAGTTTTTTTGGAAAAAGAATTCCAGCAGAGTGCTCAATTAAAAGGAAAATCCAAATTGTAAGAGCGTATTTATATTTTGTGTACAGAAAGTTGTTAGTTGAGACAGATCATTGGTACCGTCGGTTTCAAGCCCGATAATAAGGCCCGTTTAAGGTATCCTTATAAAGCTCTCTTCAGCCAATATTCGTCTCAGAGACGTCTGAGACGATTATTGGCTGAAGAGAGCTTGATAAGGATACCTTAAACGGGCCTTATTATCGGGCTTGAAACCGACGGTACCAATGATCTGTTTCAGCTAACAACTTTCTGTACACACTATATATATATATATATATATATATATATATATATATATATATATATATATATATATATAAGCACTGTCTGAGGAACAGTCTTTATCAAACCCCTCTGTCAATCTTTGGCCTCCAAACTTGAAACCTGATATGATATATATATATATATATATATATATATATATATATATATATATACATATAAAAAATATATATATAATATAATATATATACATATAAAATATATGTATATATATATATAAAATATATATGGAGGGTGGACATATAGAACAAATTTAATTAATTCTTTGCCCGCTAAGGAGTCATAATATTTTACAAATTGGAACTTGGCAGGCGTAAGTCGACTTAACTTGCATGTATATACAAGTATACATTTATAGGTTAAAGTCGGTTTCATGTTCACGTTTTCTTATCTATCTGACTATAACTCAAACGATAACAACTAAGGCTGAATCGCCAAATGTATTTGTTTCGATTCTAGCTCATAGCACCAAGGTCATTGTTTTTTAAAACTTTTGAAATAATTACTATGAGTACAATCTAATCACCAATAGAAAATTGACTGTATAATAATAATAGGGACATCTGTATGAAGTAAAATAGCATATTTAAGTATATTTTATGATCGGGCAACGCCGGCCGACATCCTCGTTCATATCGATTTATGTACTTATATATCTCTCTCTCTCTCTCTCTCTCTCTCTCTCTCTCTCTCTCTCTCTCTCTCTCTCTCTATTTATTATATAAACGAACTTTGTGTATGTGTGTACGAGTTTGGCCCCTATGGACTTGGAAACGACTTGGTCAGTTTTGTTTTAATTTAAGGTAAGTGTACTTTTTTTATCTGGTAGTTTTCTCATATAGTTGCTGTATCTGAATGTTTTTGATTAGTATAGATAATCGATAATTGAAAAAATTCGACGCCAAAAATTGAACACCTTTTTCAGCTTAATATCGCAAGTGCATTTGAAAGTTTTATTACTACACAAGCAGAAAAGCCCGATATAATAAAAAAAAAACAATAGTGGGTTCTTTGATATGACAAAGGCACGTTGGAAATGAATGTCTCTGATTACAGCACAATTGAACCGTGATACTTGACTTTTTAAATTTGAATTTGAATTAAAACTGTTATAGTTGTACATAACAATAATTTTATAAAATCAACAGTAGGTCTTCTACAATGCAATGTGAACTACAATGTGGTGTTGACTAAGTCTCTTCAGTGAGGCATGTGAAGCTTCTTCCGGCTGCACCGCGATGAGTTCCCAACTAGAGCAGGCAATCAATCGATTTGATTGGAAAATGGACTATTTCACTGATTTCGATAAAAATATGGGAATGTAAAACAGTCATTAATCATCATTCAATCCCTGGCAAGTATATATATATATATATATATATATATATATATATATATATATATATATATATATATATATATATATATATATGCGCTAGATTTTAATAAATATCTTATCGGTGTAGATCTGAACACCAGACCGTAAAATGTGATACTCGTTCTTTTAAACAAAGCGGTTAGAGCACTGTAAAAGTGATGGACAGATGTTTGTTTAAATAGACATTTGGCAAGATTATTTACGGTCGCCGCTTCCGTGGGTCGATCGATAGACCTGCTGACTATCAACGCGATGGTTCTAGGTTCAATCTTCGGTTTGGGAGAGGTGCTAGTCTAGCGGTACTGATGAGTTGTGATACAACGAAACAGGACTGTATGTCGATGACTACACACACACACACACACACATATATATATATATATATATATATATATATATATATATATATATATATATATGTATATATGTACTTATTTACTATGCCTCCCCACGGGACAGAGTTAGACACCAGGGTCGTTTTTTAACGTGGAGAAAAGGTACAAAAATAAAAATTGTCTCAGTCATGAAGGATTTCTCCTCCACCGAAAGAGAACAAGAAATAGAAGTGCAGCATCTGAAGAACAGATGGTATTTATTTGCTCCCCCACCGAGCAAATTAGGCACAAGGCCGATTTTTAATGTGAGGAGTGAAGGGGAAATGGGGACCAACTCCCGGGGAGTAGGGGAGTTGGATAATGACAATTGGTATGAATGGTTGCCCCTACATTGACCAAGGTCTTATATGTGAGGTTGCCCACACATATGGTCTTTGCTTGCAGTATCTGCCGGAACAGATACTACACTTTGATCTTGTCCCAAGGCAAGATATATATATATATATATATGTAATCGATTATTGGAAAGCTGTAGCAGTATGGTAGCAAAGGATATGTAGCAATTCCGCTAGATTTTAATAAATATCTAATCGGTGTAGATCTGAACACCCAGACCTTTTCGTTTTCTTTACTTCAGGCTAATTTTGTCAGCCCTAATCCACCCTAAACTACCTTAAGACAAGCCCACACCAACCTTAAGTTGTCCTTCATTTTCTCTCCTTATTTCCACAACTCTGCACCACCCACCCTTACACTGAACGCCAATAATGATCTTGTGTACGTATTGTGTGCTCCTGAGACGACACTGTAACAGAGGGAAGGAGGTCTGGCAATCAATGTTAAGAGCGTCTCTAACAACTTTCTTAAAGTACTTCGATTATTCAGTCTCAATGTTGTCGTTTTCTTTTTCTTGTTCTACTACGCAGCCCTTCGTACAATAGCCGAGCGGAGTTCCAAAGAATGCAGCGCTTCGGAGACTCGAGCAGCTGGAAGGTATAGACGCAGAGGAGACACGTTAACGAATGCGATCGGTGCACAGCCCCTTCTTCTTGCCCCATCCAACCCCTTGTATGTTCACGACCAGTTTGACGACTGACGCCAATGATCAAGCTTGTACGAAAGGAAGACATTTAAAGGGGCATATACACGCCCCCCCATATATTTATATATATATATATATATATATATATATATATATATACTAGTAGGACCCGTTAACCGGCGTTGCCCGGTGGAAGCATACACCTCCGTGTAAAAAGTACAGTTGTTGGACCCCAATCTCCCAATGTTAAGAACGGTTTTCTGAATAGACGCCGCCCAACCTCCCCATGGTAAGAACGGCTGTCGGAATAGATACTCCCAACCCCAGCAAGTGAATTAAGGTATTTATATCTTGAAAAGTTCCTGTCATTCTCAAATAAATTTAAGAGTTGAATCGAACGTAATAATTTCCTAGCCTTGCCAATAAAAAAGTCGAAAAGTGGAAAAACGAAAAGAAAGATAGCAAATCCCCCCCTTAAAAGTGAATAACATGAAAATGTTCTTCTGCGTGCTCTTCCTTGGTAGTGGTCAATGTTAGTTACTTCCAAAGTATATAACAACACACGCTCAATCACTGTTGAGAGATAGAGAGAGGGGAGAGAGAGAGAAGAACTATACGTTTGTTAGTGTTTTGTTATAGCCGGTAGCGAAACTTCACTTCCTCACCCTGCCTCCAAAATTAGGAAATATGAAAGCAAAAGTTATGGTATAAAATGAGAAGAAATGAACGCGGAGAACGGTTTGTGCATATCTTCAAAATATCCGTAAGTTTAATAAGAAAGGAAAAAAAGGAATCATTCGTCAAAAGATAGAAAGAGAGAGAGAAGGAGGGGGAGAGGAACAGTACGTCTTGTTTGTTTTGTGTTATAGCAACTAGCCAAACTTTTGCTAGCATATATATACAGTTAAAAAAATAGAACTTAAACGTTTTCCAATATTTATTTTTGTATCTAATAATAATTTTAAAATGTTTAAGTTTTCTTCGTTTGTTTTTGATATTTTATTTGGTTGATATTCATATGCATAGAAGTAGAATTTTACTCAGGGAAGATATTTGTTTCCTGTCAAGAATTTAATGAGAATTACACAGCAGATGCGTCATGTTAGCTTAAACGTACAAACCTCGATCCGTAATTTCAGAAGTATATTAAATCTGGTCAGTCTGGGGAGATGATTCTCAGGACAGGAGACTGCATTGGTTTGGTCATATTAAAAGGATAGATTGAGAAATGGATTCGCCTTCTTGGGTCAATATATGTAGAAGAGCTACTCCTTTAATAATCCTCGTCATTTTCTCCTAATTTTTCTAAATAGAAGTTGTGATATGGTTTAACTCATAGCTGGAGAGAGAAAAGGAAGAATAGAGAGAAATAAAGAAAGATAGCAAGCGGAAAGAGACTAGTTTTGTATATTTGAGAACAAACGATGTGCCTTCAATAAGTTTCCAGACATTTTTCGCATGCGCACTTTTATAGATAGTATATACACTAAACTCTAATCCTCTTTGAACTAATCTTCACCGAATGTAATGTACTTGTTGTACTGTTCTAACAACTTCTGGAAGGTCCCATGGAGGCCATCTTTTGTGAGCGTGTCCAAGACCCTCGTCACAGTCTCTTTCATCTCCTCAGTTGTCTCATAACGACAGCCTCTAAGGTTTTCCTTGAGATTAGGGAATAACCAAAGTAAAAATGAGCAAGGTCTATTCTATCGAGAGGATGAGGAACTATCTAGATACTCATTTTGTTCAAGTAGTGTACGACAAAGACAACCCTTGGGATAAACTTCGCGCAAATTTTCCGCATCTTCAGTTCCTCGCGAATAGTTGCGTATACAGTTCCCCCACTTACATAAAACTGTGCACTTATTGTCACTATGGACAGACAATGGTCCTTAGCCATGAAATTCTTAATTTGGCCAGTCAACTCTGGTGTTCTGAATTCCATATTCCTCCTACATCTCTCATCATCCCTCTCAAACTTTCTGGTTTATTTTAATCTCTTATGTCACACACAAACTGATGCTCGATTCACGCAAGCTAGTCCCAAAGCAGTCTGAAGCATGTCATCATATGTTTCTGTGACATTTTACCAGATTTAAAACAGATTTTTATTGCATATCGGTCTTCTAAAATTTCCTCACGTCCAGATTTTTGAAAATCAACTGCTGTGACAATCTGGCTTTAGTAAAGTGTATCCCAAATTCCTGCCGCGCCTATTCATTTAAACATGACATCATAAAAACTGGTCAGACATCTCATAAAATGTATAACAGTGAATTCTCAACGGTCTACAATTTTAAATGCTTGTACAAGAAACTTCTTTAATGCACCTCGTATTTTGAAGCATCTTTGAGTCGCATTTTTTAAAATCAACTAAAAACATAAAACGCTTAGTAATACGTAACAATTCATGAAAGCAGTAAATCACTGCTTTTATCGGAGGTCTTCGTATTTAATAATGAGGATGTTAATAGTTGTCGAATAGTAACCAAGCGGAACACAGTTGACATTAGCGCAGTCAGGCGTGAAGGCGTAAAAAGAGAAACCAAGGCAAACTTTGTAGTGAAAGTGGATTATAGTTTTGCCCTTTGTGTATACCTGTCAACCCGTTGTTATTATCGGGTATATCATGAGAAGCGACGCGCAGCAGTACAATGGTTAGCAACTTATGGTGTGTCTACCCGTCCTGCGCCAACGAGGCTACTGTCATCGTTGCCACTTTTATCTCGTCCCCCTCAGTTTTACCCCATTATCCACCGACCGCCACTCGATATCACTCAAGTAAAACGCGATAGGATACTTACATGTGTCAGTAAGATAATTAAGTTGGTAAAAAAAAAAAACGTAAAAGAAAAGGTAAGAAAGGAGAGAAAAGAAAAAAAGGACATGAATAGAAAGCGAAAGAAATACAAGCCAAGAAAGATGGAAGAAAATAAAGAAACGAAAAACGGGGAGAGGGAACAAAGGGGAGATAATACAAAATGTTAATCTTATTATGAGGTACCTTAAACATATATTTAATACATGCCCAGACTTTTGGGGCAGGCATTTCAAATTGCTGTAGACTCTTGAAAATTCACTATGTTATTACTGTATATCTTATGAGGTGACTGACCAATTTTTAATGATTTTATATTCAAATAAACAGCTACGGCAGGAATTGGGATAAACTTTACTAAAACCGGATTGTCATAGCTGTTGAATTTCAAAACTGTAATCTAGACGTGAGGAGATTTTAGAAGAATTATATGCAATACAAAAATCGGTTTTAAACCTGGTAACAATGCCAAAGGAACATATGGAATGATTCCAGCTGCTTTTGGGTCATCTTGCACTAATCGCGCATCAGTTTTTGAATGGCATAAGAGATTGAACGAAGGCTGAAAGTTTGTGAGGGATGATGAGAGGTGTTGGAGTGGTATGGAAGTTATAAAACAAGAAGTGATGTGCCAAAAACAGAATTCCATGGATAAGGACGCTCGTATGTTTATAGAAACAATAAATTTGATGTAAGTGTGGTAACTGTACACACTATTATTCGAGAGGAACTGAAGATGCGCGAAGTTTGTCTCAAGTGCACCAGTCCACAACTCCATCCTTGTGACGGACTATTGTACAAAGAGTAGCATTAAGACAGTTCTTTACCATTTCTGTAGTCAAGACATTGCTCCCTGTGACTTTTGGTTATTTCCTAAGCTCAAGGAAAACTTTAGAGGCTGTCGTCATGAGAAAAATGGGAAAATGAAATTTGGTGTTACGAGGGTCTTGGATACGTTCACACGAGGCGATTTCTATGGGACTGTCCAGAAGTGTGGGAACGGTACAACAAGTGCATTGTAACCGGAAGAGATTATTTCGATAATATAAATCCATCAATAAATCAATATAAATGCACATACGAAAAATAAATCTAGAAACGTATGAAAGGCGCCTCGTAGGACTACAACCATGAAATATAATAAAATAAAAATATAAATGTACCACACCAAATTGACGAGAAGGCTCATGAAATATGGAAAGACTGAGGAGAGAAAGCACTTTACTGGATGACTGCGAGAAGTCAATAAAAAGCGGTTATTGTGATAACTCAAATTAATCAGCAAATGTTATCGAATAATTTTACGTTGTGTGTGTATATGCATATGTTCTATAATGACGTACATATTGAATAGTGGGATTTATATTTTATTTGTATATTCATGTATGTGTAAATGTGTGTATGTATATAAACATCGTATCATTTAGTTGATCTTCTAGTCTGTATAATTTGACATTTATGCAAAATTTCTAATAGGAAACGATTGACGTGGACGTATCGAAACAGTTGTAGACAAACATTTCTTTTTAACAGATGTAAATAACACAACACATACATCTATTTTCTATTTTCACATTCCTTTGTAGCGATATTTGCTGTAAATCACTTTTTTCCCAATCGAATTGTTTATTTTTCTAATCATAATAATCGATCCAGCGACCCGCCGTTGCTCGAATCAATTAATAATAATAATAATAATAATAATAATAATAATAATAATAATAATAATTATTATTATTATTATTATTATTATTATTATTATTATTATTATTATTATTATTATTGGCTTACATGGAGCTTTTACACAGGTCATCATAGGTTTCATTGAAAAACCTGTAGTGTTCCCTGGAAGCTGGGTGACAACAAGTCTCCCTAGACGTCCAGCACTCTCCACCTCCTTCGATGGCATTTGCAAATAAATTTGCGTTATCGCAACATTCTCTCACCACCGATCTCTCGCTGGTAGCGGCCATTGATATATACTTGACTTTTAGTGGCACTAAGCCTCCCCAATACTCCCAGTTCTCTTCGGGCTTGTTCAGCGGAGGTGACCGGAGGTCTGGTCAGCTTGTTCAGCGGAGGTGACCGGAGGTCTGGTCAGCGCTCTCTCCTCGGTCGTTTCATTCTCCTTGACCCTTCTCGGCTATTTGGTATCTCACTTTTTTTTGGGGGGGACATGGGAGGAGATGCGTGATGGGGATGTAGAACTTTTATTATTATTATTATTATTATTATTATTATTATTATTATTATTATTATTATTATTATTATGACAATAATAATAGCAACATTTCTCTCCAGATTTCCAGTATATATATACAAACTGGACATAAAACACAAAAGAACATTCCATGGAATCATGAAAACTGAAACTACACAATTGTACGTTAAGCCCCTTGCGCCCTTGCCTTCTGCCACCTCTGTCTGTGTATGTGTGTGTGTCTGTGTGTGTGTGTGTAATCATAAGCTGGCACAACGCCAAGTAAAAGAGGGGGGGATAAAAAATAATGGAAAGATCGAGGAGAGAACGCACTATGCAGACAGCCATTGAATAGCTGAATGAATGCAGAAAGTACAGGAACGTTGGGAAAGCTTATTGCCACTCAGATTTCATTGAAGACCAATGATCGTTGCTTATAAGAAATCAACGGTAAGCGGCTGTTGCGATAATGTAAATTCAACTGCAAATCTTATCAAAAGAAGTGGAGAGTACTGGAAATCTTGGGAGACTTGTTGTCACTACGACTCCAAAGAACACCACAAGCTTTGATGATGGCTTATGTGACTACTCCTTGTGAATAAATACGATTACTACTACTACTACTACTACTACTACTGCTACTACTACTACTACTACTAATAATAATAATAATAATAATACGAAGAAGAAGAAGAAGAAGAAGAATAGAAGACGATTGCCAGAAAGAAAAAAGAGAAGAAAAAGCTGAGAGAGTCAAACGAAAAAGATGACAAAAATAAATAAGAATAAAACGAAAAAAACAAGTGCGGGAAAGAGAATATATAACAAAAAGAAAAAAAAATAAGACGAATATGGTGACAATACCAACGAAGAAGAAGAAGAAGAAGAAGAAGAGGAGAAAATTAAGATGAAAACAGGGAAATAAAGCTGGTAAACATTTAAGAAAGGAAAGAGGGAAAAAAAGAAATAAAGAAAAGATGAGGAAAAAAGAAAAAGGAAGAAGAGGAAAAATGGCGCCTGTATTTCAAACGATATATGCTACATAATCTAACGTCTTCTGATTTAAAATATATAATGTTTATTTTATGTGGAAAGGGCGAAGGCGACAGGTGTTAATCGTCTATTAACACCTAATGTAAATAAGTATTTTTCCAAGTGTCAGCCAATTATACACCTGAATAAGACACCTATGGTAGCTGTCTACTTTGACGCTCAGTATCGTTTATGAACTGGTTGAAACCAAATTAGTTCTCATCGGCGTCATGGCCGCCACTCGAATTGAGTATACAGAACATTTACCTCAATATATTTTAGGTATTTAAATTTTATGATTTCAAAAGTTTAATCTTCAAATGAATTTTTTTATTGTTTGGCAGAAAAAGATATTGTACTTTTTTGCTTCAAAGTCCCATTTCCCTTAAATTTGCTAATATTTTTCCTCTGAGGAGATGAATAAGCATCGAAAACTCATGGATTAAAGAAATAGATTTAATCAATAATAATCTTTGTCTTGAACCAATAAAAAAAATTATATTTGAAGATTAACGTTTAACATCTAACATTTAATACCTAAAATTTGATTTCTTTCCTCTATCTTGTATATTTGAGCAAGTTTATTTAGCTTAGATTGTCTTTATACATCTAATAATCACTGAATATATACAGACACACACACACATATATATATATATATATATATATATATATAGTAAGTTATAAAATGTATATGGATATTAAGCTACACTGAATATCCCGCGTTTCATCCATTCTAAGATTCTTCAGGCTTATGCGCCTAGAGTGGATGAAACGCGGAATATTCAGTGTAGCTTAATAGCCATATACATTTTATAACTTACTAACTAGCTCTACCTACGTATTGAGCACTTTTGAAGTAAATACTTAAAGTTTACGCATAAATCTATACTTTCGTATATTAATTTTATCTGAGTAAATTAAGTAGTTATACATATATATATATATGTATATATATATATGTGTGTGTATGTATATATATATATATATATATGTGTGTTTGTGTGGAGGGGTCTGTGTGTATGTGTATGTGTGTAAATGAAACTCTTTCTTTGTATGTTCGTTTTGACAAAACAAAAATTCTACATTGCCATTTCTATTGAAATTTTGGATATTAACTCATTAGAATCCAGGAATGTTATGTTATTAATATAAAAAAATTATTAAATAAAAAAAATATTTTTTGAAAATTATTTTCGTTCCGAGTTAGGCCGAGGCTGTTTTGCGAAAAAAATTCCTGTTTATATCGAATCTAATTTCATTATTCCATTACCATTGTTTACCATTTTCCAGAAGCATTCAATTACCATTCCTTACTTCATTTAACCTGTTTTTTTATAATTTGTTGATTCCTGTTTTTCTTTACAGATTTTTTTTACAATTACCAATGTATGATTGATTTAGTTTTATACACTATACTTAAAACAAACACACACGTGCGTCTGCGTTTCTATTTTTATTTTTTTTGTAAAATATAATTTCTAAATTCTTCTTTTTTTTTCGTCGATTAATTTATTAAAAATTGTCTGCTTCTAGCTTAATAATTAATTAATTATTATTTTTGTTCGTTTACACAAATACATTTCTTCCATTTTTTTTTTTACTATTACCGATGTTTCTATTCTTTTTCTGTTGTTTTTTATTTTTTATTTAGTTTTTCGGTTTCTTTTCTTTTTCATTCTTTACACGTTCGATCTGACCAAAATTCTACGTTACCATTTCTATTGAAACTTTTTGCCATTAACTCATTAGACTCTGTGTACGTCTTTATGTTATCAAAATCAAATAAAAATTATTCTTACCATTATCGATGTATAATTGATTTATTATTTGTTAGATATGTTTAAGACAAACACACGTGCGTCTGCGTTGCGTAACTAAGCTTGTTTGTGTTGTTGTTGTTGTTGTTGTTGTTGTTGTTGTTGTTGTTTTTAATTATGAAAAGAATTGAATAAATTTGTTGAAAAAAATTGAATTAATTATGAAAAAAAATTGAATCAATTTGTTGTTTTTTTCCATTCTGTATATCCATTTTAGAACAATACATTACCTCAGTAAACATCTGTTTCATGTTTAGAAAAAAATATATCTTTTCAATTCCATATTTTGGTCGGTTAATTTATTAAGAATTTTCCGGTTACGGTTTAAGAATTACAACAGTTATAACTTTTTGCCATTAACTCATTAAAATCCAGTTATGTTTTATGTTATAAAAATAAAATAGAAACTATAAAATAAAAAATATACGGAATAACTTCCGGTTATTGCCGAATCTCTTTCGTTCATCCTGTTTGTTTAACTATTTAAAAGAATTAATTAATTTGTTGTGTATGTGTAATACAAACCGGTTGGCTCTATAATAAAATCAGTCCAAATGAAATCGACAATGTAATACGTGCTGAAATGCCTGATGCTGACATTGATAAAGATTTGCATGAAGTTGTCATAAAAAATATGATACATGGACGTTGTAGTATATTGAATCCAAATTCACCATGCATGAAAGATGGAAAATGCTCTAAGCGATATCCACGGTCATTACTACCAGACACAGTTAAAGGAAATGATGAATATCGTTTATACAGGAGAAGATCTACAGATAATGGCGGTAAATTAGCAATCATATAAATGAGAAATGGTGGCATTGAAGTCGATAACCAGTGGGCTGCTACATATTCACCTTTTGCTATCAAAACATACAAATCGTACATTAATATGGAATTTCATCAAATACATCTGCAAGTATGTGAATAAAGGCAGCAATATGGCAGTTTTTAGCTTGTAGACTCAAAGAAATGATAGGAATGCAAGCATACATATGGATGAAATTACACAGTTTCAAGTTAGAAGATACATAAGCAACAATGAAGCTGTATGGCGAATTCTTTCGGTTAGCATATGTGGACGAAGTCCGGCTATTGTTCATTTAGCAGTACATTTAGAAAATAGAAAACACGGTTACTTTACAGCTTCAAATATGCAACAACAAAAGCTCCGAATCCACCAGCGACCGCATTTACTGCATTTCAAGTGGAACTCTGCTTTATTTGGAGAGAACAAGAGAAAAAATTTTTTGAATAAGGATTGATGAAAGTGATGAATTTAGTATAATTTAGAGAAATACAATGATAAAATTGAAAATCTCTATATAGTATTTCCGTTAAACAATAGCAGACGAGAAGAACATCAATTTGTCAGAAACATCGCTTGTTAAATGCACGCATTAAAGAACTAAATATGTTTATGGTGGCTTCCTTCAGTCTTGACAGACTATGGATATCCACTGTAAGGGTGCCTACGCGTGAACTTTTTATGGTAACAGTTGCGCAATTACAACCACACCCCTCCTAAGTCGCATTGTGAAATACCAATAGCAAGTAGAGGTGATTATGCGGTACAAATATGGGTATATTGATACATTTAGATGAATTTAGAAAAGAATTCTAGGATAGGATTAAAGATGTCGACATGTTATCTATACGGAACAGTAGCCGATCACGAAAACAGCACATATTTCCCTTTGTCAAAAATATCGTTCTTGCAAATGTCATTAAAGAACAAAATATGGGAATATTGGTACATTTAGTTGAATTTGAAAAAACTTTTATGAGAGGCTTTGTGATATCTTTATCTTTGCCTAAACCTAAACGTAAATTCCATGAATAAAGATTCTGTCTTAGACCTGCACGCCTGTTTTCTTGCTTTCCAGCTGATCACAATATGGTCGTCTTTAAGTTCAACGTAAAAAAGTTTTTCATCAGCCGTCCCCTTAAGTCATCCAATTTACCAAATTTCCGCTATTAACGATTACTACGATCTTGTCCCATTGGCTACTGTATACTCATCAACCATTATCCTCGAGACGTTTTCGGGCCTTGACAAGTGGTTACCCGTTTGTAAAAAAAAATTAACCATATATTGCCGACCAAAAAAATAGCATTTTACTTTGTAAGAATCATCACACTTGCAATGTACGCATTAAATAATCAAATATAGGAATATTGGTACATTTAGTTGAATTTGAAAAACTATTATGAGAGGATTGAAAATATCTGCATACTTCCCATGCTCGACACAAAAATTGAGCAACAGAATCTTTCCAGTGTCAGAAACATTCGCTTGTGCAATATAAAGGATAAAGAACAAATTAGAATTATACGACTTCGGCAAGACAACTCAAAATGCACCTTTTTAGTCTGCAAAACCTTGAATGTCCATTGTTTCCATTGACAAATCTTGTTTGTAGAGCTGTTGGGTGTTTACTCTTTAACTTTAGATAGATTAAGTAGCATGTTACAAATTCGACATAACAGTTGTGAAACGTTGACGTTTCCTCCGTACTTGAAAGGAAAATGTCTATTAGTTTAAAAAATAGAAATGCTTGGTCCCGCCAGTATAATTACACCTGAAAAAAAAAGAACGGTATTCTGTACTGTCAAAGCAAACAAGGAATCCTGGTGTCAAATAAGAATTGTATTATTCGAATTATTGTTCTCATGTTGAAGGTTATTCGAACAATATATCGGTCGATGTAATCTCCAACCTTCTTCATAAGTATCTTGTTGAACTCGGGAATCTTTCTGTTGAATTCGAGAATCTTTCTATCGAACTTGGAAACCTTCTTGTCAAATTTGGAAATATTTCTGTCAAACTTGTGAATTTTTCAGTCGAACTCGGGAATTTTTCTGTCGAACTTTGAAATATTTCTGTCGAACTCAGGAATCTTTCTCTCGAACTCGGGAATTTTTCTGCCGAACTCGGGACTCTTTCTGTCGAACTTGGAAACCTTCTTGTCAAATATAGAAATATTTTTGTCAAACCTGTGAATTTTTCAGTCGAACTCGGGAATTTTTCTGTCGAACTTTGAAATATTTCTGTCGAACTCAGGAATCTTTCTCTCGAACTCGGGAATTTTGCTGTCGAACTCGGGAATCTTTCTGTCGAACTTGGAAATCTTCTTGTCAAATATAGAAATATTTCTGTCAGACTCGGTAATATTGCTGTCGAACTCAGAAATCTGCACGGAACTTCGAATGGAAGCCTTTTATTAAATCCAAAGGGGCAAGCATGTTCTCACTACAGTAACCATCACTTCGTAATGTTTTCTATGCGCATATCACTGTTTTTTGTAAGAGTTTGAAGAAGGAAATGATCAAGCTATCTCCACAATTACCGACAATGTTCATGAAGAAGTTTAGAGACATGAAACAGGCCGTTACATACAATGTGCCTTCAATAAGTTTCAAGACTTTTTTTTGTGCAAATGTGTAAGATTGTCTTTTACTCTTGAAAATTCAGTATGCTATTGCTGTACATCTTATGAGATGACTGACTAATTTTTATGACTTCAAGTTCAAATGAACAGATACAGCAGGAATTTAAATGCATGATACCCAATACTGATTGTTACAGAGGGTGAATTTTAAAAAATGCAATCTAGTCGTTGGGCACTTTAGAAGCACGATATAGGATAAAATTCTGTTCTAAACTTTGAAAAATGCCACAGAAACGTATGCTTTTGGACCGTCCTGCATGAATCGAGCATCAGTTTTTTTTAGAAGCATATGAGATTCAAAGAGGGCAGGGGGTATGTATTTTGTATTTTGAATGTCGCTCGCACTGATGATTGAACATTTAACATCCAAAAGAGTATCAGTTATTAAGATCTATCTGTCGAACTGTAGCAGACCATAATGTAGAATTTAATGCAATATGAAAATTACACACACACACACACACATACATATATATATATATATATATATATATATATATATATATGAAAGAAGTTATAGTATTTGAAATTATGATTTCCAACATTTATTGGTCGCATAAAACAGAATCCAAGATAAAGATAATTATTCCCTTATCCACGGAGTTTCAAAAGTTTTCCTTGTTTCCTCAGAAGATAAACGGTTAGAGAATCAAGAGGGATTTGATTACAACGGGAAGAAACTGGATGCAGTGGATCTGGCTCCGTCGTAGGACTTATCAGGTTTAAGCATGTTATGTTAAACCTTAATGTAAATTTGAAATATTTGCATTTTCGAATTCATGGTTGTGCCCCTATTTTGTTCCCTTAAACTCTTTGGTAAAACTTATTAACTGATGTCTAATACTCGCTGTAAAAATTCCTCCAAAATTGGATGCATATGAAACTTTATTAAACGAAATACATCCCACATTTAAACGCCCACGCCTAGTAAATTTATTATGTAATTTTTAATGATTATTTAATTTATATAAGAGTGAATCCTGTACATATAAATATAGAAACATATGAAGATATTATTAACCTCCTCATCAGGAGGTTAGACACAAGGTCAGGTTTTATTTTTAAACTCCAGTGCACTTGAATAAGGACACTATGGCTTACAAAAATGTCTAAGCGGTCCCGTCAGCATACCTTGATAGGAATGTCCCAAGCGATTAGCAATAAATTAACCGTGTAAAGCTTGGAATTGGACATAACCATATATCGGTCCAACTGCCATTGTCTTACCCTGTCTCAATATATTGAGAATGTCCTTTCTTTATGACGTCAGAGCCGTGGTCAACCAATGTGACTTCATCACGTTTCAATTTACCCGTACCCTTTGCACATGTATCTACACACCTCTGATAAACAAAAGAAATTTCTAAATTTAATTGTATCTCTTTTAACATATTTTGTTAATTATTTCTAAAACTCGTATTGTCCATTCTTTTAACTGACATATTTAATATCCAGTTATTTCTAAAAGAACTAACAATCGACTCCATTCATAAATTAAATATCTATCTCTGACACAAATAATATGTAGCTATTTGCACGAACAATGACAATCGTTCTGCGTTCCTAGGATTTCAATATGTATTCTTTTTTTTAAACTTTTCTTGCTGGGTTCAATTCTGACTTTTTCCAAATCTCATTTGGAAACTAATCTAGTTTGTCTTCTTACTTACTGGGGTTTGTCCCTTCATAACACTATTATGGAAGCATAAAGACCATTAAAAAAACGTGCAATAGGTTCTGGATATGACCTTAAACTATATCCAATAGTGAGGCCCCAGCTTGCGGGCTTTGGGGATTGTGGAGCCATCCTTTAATTGCCATTGATCCCAGGTCTACTCTGACCCGGGGTGGTAGTACCTTTTAGGGGGCCAACTATGGGTTAAATAGAAACCGACTTGAAAAAAACAAAAAAACATATATTCTATTAAAAAAAATTTTTTTTTCAAAATCTTTGGATTCGGCATTAAATAACCTAAAAAGGGTTGATATGCTGTAAAACAAAAACAACCAACCAACAAAAACACGTTCAAAAGTAATAGCTCGTTGATATATAATAAGTGCTTTATGCCAAATGGATGGTTGAAAATGGTTTAATTTGTGTTCAGTCTTGCCTTAAATACTAATCCTTAATACTATTAATTCCTATTAATCCTTAATTGTGCATCGAACCGATATTACGATAATACTTAGTTCGCCGAACCTTAACATAATAAAGATTCGCACAAAAATCTAGCTATATCGGCCAAGTAGTTGTCGAGAAAACTTACAGAATATATGTAGTATTGTGGAGACTAATCATTATTAATACGTAACTGTGAATCGAATGAATACAATAATGCTTAGTTCGCGACACATTATAATAACAAAAGTTCATACGTAATTTCGGCCACATCGGCAAAATAGTTTCTGCGAACAAATAGAATGGACTAACAGACAGACGAAGAGAATTATTATATAAATAGGTGGTATCGCTGATAATCTTCAAACGACATCTAGGCTGGTTTGGATATAGCCTTAGATTGGCATCCAGAGAGAAGGTAACCAAGTGCTCCATGCATGCAGCGGCCCTGCTGTTTTTTAACAACGTCAGCGACCATGGCTCTTCGAATTGTAGAGCTAAAACAAATAAAGACGGTCCTTTCCGTCTTGATTCTGAGGTGTATCTCCCCCAGTGAGTTAAACTCGTCTCCAGATACCATCAACCAAGTAGTTTCCGATAAAAAATGGAACAGACTGGCAGACAGACTAAGAGAATTATTATATAGATAGGTAACTATATATTGATTATTCGATAAGTAAAAAAAAGCGTTAGATTATAGGTCTATTTAATTTGCACCACATTTAGTTATAAAGATCGGATGCACGGGCAACGCCAGTTGTCCATGCTTGTTATTGTAGTAACATTTACAGGCAAATTTTTTATCACTCATTTTATAAAATAATTTACTCGATAGTCGCAACGCGCCTTGTAACTGTCCATTGTATTTAAGATTCTCACGACTCTCACAGCTTGCAAAAAAAGAAAAAATTGTTTCGAGAACCCCGACTACTGATGCATTGATTAAGACCCCCTTATTTAAATATGATCTTTCTTCTGAGCACAAAACACAAAAGGGATAAATCCGTTACAATATAGGCTAGACTCAATCTCCATTTCTCGTCCGTGAAGCAACGTTCGTTTCTAGGCATCCTGCTCGTTTGTTAAGAAATGAGGTTCTACGATATTGACCCGATTCTTTTATTGGAGACGCGGGGAATAGAATAGACGAGGGTAGATTGTTGGGTACTTTTTTTTTCTAAACCATCGCAAATGTAAACTATTTATAAAAAAAAAAATCGTTGACGTGAGTGACAAAAGGCCTTAGGACGGAAAGAATTTAAAACCAAGTAAATGTTGTGATTACAATAGATTCGTTCGCTAGTCGTAGTCTTCCTATTATCACCAGTAACATCAACGTCATCTCCATCTTAATCGTCTTCGAATAAATAATAAGAAGGAACTTCTTATTTTTATTGCTTAAATACTTCTATACCGCATGATCTTCTTCTTCTTCGTCTACTTCTATTTCCTACAACGTCAAAAAAACAGCAACATCATAGGCAACAAAAGCGGCAGCAACAAAAACAGCAGCAACAAAAACAACGACTAAATGAAAACTGAAACACATAAACTACGCACGTTAAATTACAGAAAACCAACACACATAACGAACACGCTAGTTCATCGGAAACCGCACTCATAAAAAACGAACGCTTACTCATCAAAAACTACACAAAAAAACATAAGGCTTACTAAGGGAAACTACATTCATAAAAACGAACGGTAACTCAATAAAAACCGCACTAAAAAAACAAAGCTAACTCATCGGAAACCACACTCATAAAAAACGAACGCTAACTCATCGGAAACAACACTCATAAAAAACGAACTTAACTCAACAAAAACCTCAGTAAAACAAAAACGAAAGATTACCCATCGGAAAACACACTCATTAAAACGAACGCTAACTCATCGGTAGCCATACTAATAATTAAACGAACACTAACCTATCAAAAATCACACTAAAAAATAAACGCTAACTTACCGGAAACCACACTGATAAAAAAACGAACGCTACCATATCTAAAATCACACTTAGAAAACGAACGCTAAGTCATCCAAAAAAAAAAACGTAAACACATCAGAATCCATACTCATAAACAACTTACTGACTTGAAGCCATACTCATAAACAATTAGCGTTAACACATCGGAATCCACACTCATAAGAAGCAGACACTAACTCACCTGAAACCATACTCATAAACAGCAGATGTTAACACACTAGAAGCGCGTATACATAATGTAAGACTGTTAACTTACGGGAAACCAACTGATATGCAATACGTAAGCTACAACATTGGAAAACTTACTCATAAACAACGAACGCCTTCAACACCGCAAACCATACCCATGAAGAAAGAACACTACTACACCGAAAACGACTTTCATAAACAATAAACGCTAACGAAATCAACCTTCGTAAACAACGATCACTAGCACAGCTGAAACCAGTATACATAAAGCAAGAAGGTTAACTAATCGAAAACTTCCTCAACACCAAAACTCCTGACTAATTTGAAACCAATCCACATAAACAATACGCGCTTATTCAACATAAAGCAGTGCATACACAAATAACGTCAACTGACCGAAAACTAATTCCCATAAAGAGCAAAATAGAACACAGCGGATACCAGTACAGATAAAGTAAGTGTCATTAGTAAACTATTGTACACGTTCAAACTGAGAATTTCCAGGATTAAATCAGACACTTCTGTCAAAACTTGCAATTGCAAAATTCGTATCTCTGCTGTAAAAACTTGCTACTCCAAAATTCGTATCTCTGCTGTCAAAACTCGCAACTTTAAAATTCTAATTCTGCTTACAAAAGTTGCTACTTCAACATCCAAACCTACCTGAGTTTTTTGAAAAATCATCCTTTTTATTCAAAACCGGAAGCATTTCATTTACATATTAGGTGACAAAATCGGAATCACATGGGGAGAAACCGCAGCCATTTTTCTTTTCTTTTTGTTTGCCAACCTATATTGCATGCAGCATACAAACAGGTTTTTACTAATTCTGTAATAGCATTTAATCACAGTGAGTAATTGATCAGAAGCCTCCACACATAAATTATGAAAGTTAATTCGCCGGAGGGGAACAGACATAAAAAATATGGCTGACTAACTTGAAGCCAATCCACATAAACAAGGAATGCTAATTTACCAAAATTCATAAGCTAAATCATCGGCAACGAATACATATCAATTCCTATAAATAGTTGTTAGGACCTGATTAAATAATCTTCGAATGGAGACTGACGGATTCAAAATTTGAAAAATGGCATTTTAAAATGAAGTTCTTATATTCTACCGAAATAACAGTAAATGTCCCCTTATACAATAGTTAACCAAATGTATATACGCCTAACAAACACATACACGCGTGCGCGCACACACACGCGCGCGCGCGCACACACACACACACACACATACACACATATATATATAGTTTTTTTTAATATTCCAATTTCATTCATTCTGAATGCCATTAAATATTTTTAAAAAATAAATTTTATTTGCTCTGTCTAGTATATGAACGGTTACCCTGTGCCAATGTGTGAAACATCACTAAACCTATGAAATTCGCAAGCGGTCACCAGTCGCATGTATATCTCCGTTAGGGGAGATGACGACGTTAGGATTCTGCAATTCTTGCAGGGATATGTCGACGTCCTCACACATACAGCGCCTAGAAATCCCAAATTGGTTATCCATTTTAGTAATTACAAGGTTCAACGTTGTTTAATATCAGTGATCTAACGGGGATCGGTGAGTCAACGTGATTATGCTGTATATAGAGACCCTGCGATATCATTGCAACATCTTTGTGTAAACTGAAGCATAAATAGCATCTAAATGTAGTTTCAGAGTATACTCTGTTGCGTGTGTATATTCCCCAAACATATGTAGTAGTTTGTGATATTTTTCCACTCTGTAGACATCAAACGCTAACGGAGAACCTATGATATTATTACGCAGTATTTGTACAGAACACGTCCATTTACTTTGATACTGGTTCGAATGTTAACACAGTGTATTTAGTTCCAGCTTCACGTTCGAAATAAAATGGACATCATATGAAAATATTTTGAATTACTTTTGTTGTATACTCAAAAATTGGTGGAGTGTGATAACGTACTATAATATCCGTAAGGGGCTACTATTTGGCACCATGTTTAGAGGAGATGACGGTTTACATTACATTTAAACTTCTGCATGCCAATACAGTCAGGGAAGCAGATAACGGAAGGGAATTTAAATTTCTAGTTGTTCGAACAAATAAACTATTAGAATAGAAGGCTTTCCGATATTTAGGGACCTCTTCCATAAATGGGTGTTATTTTGTTGATAGCGGTTTTGGTCAGGGTATCTACAGAATAAGAGGGATATCACATGAATTTCAAAATGTAACTTACATTAATAGCATCGAGATGGAACCATATCCGAGGGGCAATATTTCAGGCTGCGTGTGACACTTTTGGTAGAAAAGAAAGGAAACAAGAAGATTGGTTGGAGGCAGGATCCACTGAACTAGAACCCGCCATTGTCGCAAAGCGTGACGCCCCATTGCCTACAAAAGAGATCCTTCCTCAAAGACTCTCGCAGTACTCCGCGCTGCTCGACGCGATGCACAGAGGGTTGCTAGGCACCATGCCAACGACTACTGGCTCAACTTCTGCCATAATATCCAGCTTTCTGCAGACCTGGGAAATGTGCAGTGAATGTATTAGGGAATAAAGAAGGCCTTTGACTCAAATGACATCAAAACCGCCCCACTCAAATCAGCTGAAGGCTAAATCATCAATAACCGTAGCAAGCAGATGGAAAGGTGAGCTGAATACTATCAGGAAATTTACTCGAGGGAAACCACGGTCACCGGGCCAACACTGGCGAGTACTCGAGCAGTACCCAAAATGGACGAGCGTGATGTTCTACCTACCATAGCCATAGACACCCTATCCAACGAATCTTAAAAATTATTGCATGATTATAACGTACTGTTATATTATTATAAACAACAATAGATTATATAGCCATCGATGTATTGCAGTTATATGTATGTGTAAAGTAACGTTTTCATTGCCATTGTGTGTATAAGTGTATACGCTATAAACTCGTCCACGTATTTTCATGTATGCAGAAAATCGCTTCATGATCATGTGTTTTATATATCACATGCGTTTCTTTTATCATTGTGTGTGTCTTTTCTTTTATCTACATATTACAAAGCAATAGTTAAACGGTACCATTCGCGATAGGATGATAGGTAGAGTTCTATAAACATATACAATGAACATATGGGCATACACTGGCACGCTTTCTGTCGTGTTCGTTCGCTGCTGCTTCTGGCTGGTAATTCACATTCGTCTTGTTGACGCTGGAATCAACACACCTCCGATATTTAATCTGCATGAAAGTCAATATATAATACCCAGTTATTTATTACAGTTTAATTTAAAATTCATTTATATTGTGGTAATCGGACGCACAATGCCACGTTCTCCTCGCTCGTATTACATATAAAAAACGATACTATTACTAGGCGAACGACTCTGTGATTGAATACCTTTCTGCCCCGATCAGTCGGTAACCTCCTATATTCAGCTTTTCCAAAACATCAATTGCGTCATCTTTGACGTTTGAAATTGTTGTGCATGGGTAATAATGAATTTATGATCCGTCATCAAATATTTACATTTTTGTTTCGCAGAACGCTCTTTTTTGTTCAAATATTTAATATTTATTTGTTCCAAACTACATACCCTAAACTACTAAAATTTGTGATGTATTGCATATATAGCTATCTAACTTACTCGTTAGCTAAGGCGTGACCCCGATCTACATATAACATAGAGATTATTATAATATTCATTGATGGTGTAACTAGCGGCACAATGACACGTCAACGTGCCATGTTCGATTTTTCATCGATTTCAAACCAGTAATAACTAGTGAAGTTCCAAATCGTCATCCGTACTTCAACCTAATAATAACATTTGAAACCAATGCTTACACCAATAAAACTAATAAACGAATACTAACGTCTGTTTAGTTAGATATGCGAAAACATTATTAAGAGTTTTGTATCTTATCTAACTGCATGTGAACATCATGACCACTGTGGGTTTTGAACTCGGTTAGGAGAACCCATTTTTTCTTGTCTTGGGCTACAACGCTGATCCGCGAAGAACAAGTATATATATATATATATATATATATATATATATATATATATATATATATTTAATTATTATAGTAAAAAAATAATTATATATATATATGTGTGTGTGTGTGTGTGTGTGTGTGTGTGTGTGTGTGTTCACAAATGTACATTATAAACAACCAACAGGAATAAAACCGTACAAAAGACGCCCGAGGAAAATCGACATATTAAAAATAAGAAATATTATTTTCTTTGCTTTTTAAATAAATACACAATAATATTTATGTATAATCCTTTGCAATTTATTATGCATATACAACCCTGTCATAAATGTTTAATGTATACATATATATATAAATATAAATATATACATATATATATGGATATATATATTGACATATATATATTATTCATTCATTACTTAACTGTTTAAAACAAGTAAAATATATATATTATTTGTTTTAAAAAGTAAAATAATAAATCATAAATATATCATTTATCTTTAGTTTACACTTTAAAACAAGTAATATATATATATGTTATATAGGGGTTTCATTAAAAGAGAGAGTCTTTGAGTCTTATTAGTCTTAGAGAGAGTTTGTTGTTGTGTCTTGGGGTGAGAGTCTTTTATTAAGAGGGATGTTGTTGAGAGAGATGTTGTTAGAAGAGGGATGTTGTTGTAAGAGAGATTGTTCGTTTTATGACGATTCATATATATTAAAAGTTCATTACTTAGATGTGTTGAAGAAGGAACTCTTAAAGTGAGGAGATAGTGTTCAGACAGTCTTAGTGTAGATATGAGATGTAGAGTTCACATTGTAGATATGAGATGCGTATGTCATGACATTGTATAACACTGACATATAGACATATAATAACAATTCTCTTTGCCTTTTGCTGGAATCACAACACAAAGACGACGTTTACAAAAACACCTGATGGTTTTATTTCTTCTCACGACCGGCCGTGGTTTTCATCATCAAGAATTCAAAGCTTCACATATTAAGTTTCAAAGTGACCGTCTCGCTTCAAGACGTTCGAATCCTCAGACTCTCTCTGAGTTTTTTCCCAGTCTCTCCTGTCTTAACTCTAAAGTTTTCTAACTATCTCTAGAACTTTCTATTTTCCATGACGTCATACACATACACTGGAAAGATGGTGGGATCCTTCTACCGCTCCAGAAGATATCTCACTACTGATGCAATTCTCTATCTATATAAAAGCCAAGTACGTCCAAGGATGGAATACTGTTGCCATATCTGGGCAGGAGTTGCTAAAAACAGCCTATCCTGCCTTGACAGAGTACAAAATAGACTTCGTGGCTTAGTGGGGGATGCCCTTTTCTCTACCCTGCAAACTCTCTCCCACAGAAGAGACGTTGCGAGCCTATCCTTGTTTTTTCGTTATTTCCATGGCAGATGCTCGTCTGAACTCCAATCTCTGGCCCCCCCTCGCCAATCTTTCACGAAAAACACCCGTCTAGCTGAATCCACTGTGAAAAATTTTCCCCACTCTATATCTGTGCCTAAATCAAAACGCGGATTCCATGAACAAAGCTTCTTTCTTAGAACTGCACGCCTGTGGAACTCTGTTCCGTCTGCCTGCTTCCCTCCGGACTACAACTTGAATGTCTTCAAGTCCAATGTTAACAAATTCCTAATGAACTGCCCCTATAATTAAACACTTCATCAAATCTCCACACTAACGTAATGTACTTGCAATAACCCTTATCCCTGAGTGGCTTCCGGGCCTTGATAAGTGGTGATCACTGTGTAAAAAAAAAGAACATGTGCCTTCTTTCACGTGTTCTGGAAATGCGTGTCCAAAACTTTTCCTTTTTTGTACAAAAGGAATTTTAACCTATATTCAGTAACCTATATTTCCAATATGTTAAAAACATTAAATTATCTTGTAGCTGCATTCTTTCAATTGAATTTTCATAACAAAATTGACAGTGCGCATTCTTTTCTTGAAATATTTTATCTCTATTCTAAACAATCGTTTGCTTTACATTCCATTTTCTAATTCTCACACGTAATCTATTTCTAGACCTAAATTACGAGGTTCGAATTTCGCCTATGCTATTTCATTTTCATTTTAACTAAATCTCTCTATTTTTATACTTACGTGAAAAGGGGACAGCCCTTATCATATAACATATATAGTAAGTTATAAAATATATATGGCGATTAAGCTACACTGAATATTTCGCGTTTCATCCACTCTAGGACTCTTAAGCCTGAAGAGTCCTAGAGTGGATGAAACGCGGAATATTCAGCGTAGCTTAATCGCCATATATATTTTATAACTTATTAACTAGCTCTACCTACGTATTGAGCACTTTTGAAGTAAATACTTAAAGTTTACGCATAAATTTATACTATCGTATATTAAATTTATGTGAGTAAATTAAGTAGTTATATATATATATATATATATATATATATATATATATATATATATTTGGTAAAACTGGTAATTAGTAAAAACCTGAAGAGAGTGTTCAATGCTATTACTGAGCAAATATGTGTTTTATTTTTTTTACCGTTTTATCTGTTTGGTTACATATGTTTCGGATGTTGGACAACCTCGTCGGACCTTACAGAAGTGGTTGCTAGTATTTGGAAGAAGTGTTTTAGAGGAAATACGAGAAAAAAAAGAAAGGTATGTGTATGTATGTATGCGTATTTGCGCGTGTGTTGGCGTATATATTAACCCTTAACTACCTAAAACAACTAATCGTCAACTGAAATTAACAAGTCGACTGATGGCATTCCAGATAAAACCTTTCAGTTGTCAAACACATATGACACTTACACAAGCCTTTTCTCTCTCTCCCCCTCGTTCTCCCTCTCTCCCTCTTTCTCTCTCTCTCATCTACTTCATATACCTGACTAAACAATCAAAAGAAGTCAAAATTTTAAAACCTAAAATTGAAATTCCTCCCCCTTTCTCTCCTAACCCCCCTTTCTTTTACCATCCTCTCCCCCTCCCCATATCCTTATATCTCCACCCATGCCTACCTGAATCTGCTACCCCCACATACACTACAATCTTATGTATTTTAACCTTCAAAACTTTAATATTGTCGATACCTGTCTCCCTCCCCCTTCTTCTCTTACCCCCCTTTTTTTCCTCGTATTTCCTTTAAAACACTTCTTCCAAATACTAACAACAATTTCTGTGAGGTCTGACGAGGCTGTTCGATCGTAAACATGGTCTAAAATTCGAAACATATGTAACCAAACAGATAAAACGGTAATAAAAAAATAAAACATGTATATATATATATATATATATATATATATATATATATATATATATGCGTTTTATTTTTTATTACCGTATCTTTCTGTTAAGTTACATTATTGTTTCGGCTACACGGCCGTTTTTTCCGTCTGTAGCGTCCTAAGACTTTTGCAGAAATGTTCGCTATTTTGGGATGAAAAAGTGGAAGAGTGAATGAGGTCAGGGGGGTTGCGAGGAGGGCGCTACAGACGGCAAAAAAAACGGCCGTGTAGCTGAAACAATAATGTAACTTAACAGAAAGATACGGTAATAAAAAATAAAACGCATATTAGCTCTACAATAGTATTGAGCACTTTCTTCAGTTTTCGTTAATTACCATCTCAACTAAATATATATTTATACATAGCTACACAACTTCCGGCCCTTCATCCAGCATGCTTTGAATCGACCTGTTACGCACACCATTTGAAAAGGGAAATTTTTTCCGAAATTAATAATGGAATACGTCGCATAAATTACAAGTAAGACATTTTACCATACAACTGAATAAATATATATAAAAAAAATAAATATATATATATATGTATATATGTACTTATTGATTTGTAAATCGCCACTTGTTCTCGTCTCCTCTTACCAACAGCGACTATAATTCATTCCTCGCATTGTGACAGCCTTCTAATTCTCTTTTACACACACATATATATATATATATATATATATATATATATATATATATATATATATATAGTAGAGATTTAGAAGGCTGTCACAATGCGAGGAATGAAATATAGTCGTTGTTGGTAAGAGAAGACCAGAACAAGTGGCGATTTACAAATCAATAAGTGCATACATATATTTTATATATACATATATTTATTCAGTTGTATTAGGTAAAATGTCTTACTTGTTATGTCTGCGACAATATCCATTATTAATTTCGGAAAAAATCCCTTTTCAAATGGTGGGCGTAACAGATCGATTCAAATATATATATATATATATATATATATATATATATATATATATATATATATATATATATATATATTAATTCTCCAAGTTCCAAATATCAAGTTGTTTCGGTTAGTCATATGTTACTTTTAAGAAGGTATCCATCCCAATATTGTTTTGTGTTGTCCCTTAGCATATCAATTATCCAAAATTGTATTTTCATATTTTTTATAAAATTAAGCATCTGATGAGAATGTAAGTAAACTTTTTAGTCGCAATACAAAACAATATTTTAATGGATACATTTTGAAAAGTAATAAACTTTGAAATTTTGAGAACAATAATTATAGCACACTACATATGCTCTGGATCCCAATAATAATGCAATCATTGAGCTTGAATTTTTTTTTATTATGAAAAGAATTATTATACAGAATTTTTTTTTAATTCATTATACTTAGTATATACAAACCGAGTACGTTTCATGTAAATGATTGAGCTATATCTATATACACACACACACACACACACATATATATATATATATATATATATATATATATATATATATATATATATATATATGCATATATATATATATATATATATACAGATACGCACGTGGTTGTCTTTCTAATTTCATATTTCGAATTCCGTTTTCCCCGTGTTTCTAAAAAGTGGATTACTACTA
Source organism: Euprymna scolopes (assembly GCF_053919585.1). NCBI lineage: Eukaryota > Metazoa > Mollusca > Cephalopoda > Sepiida > Sepiolidae > Euprymna > Euprymna scolopes. The sequence continues at coordinate 33,397,578 of NC_136513.1, forward strand.
AACTACCCAATTGCGCTTAGACGGCGCCACCCACTGGACTGACAATACACACTCTCTACTTCGACCAACAAACTCTGCCAATCGACATCATGGCACGTAAGAAAAAAAACGTATATATGTATATTGTATTGTTTAAAAAGAAAATTCCTGATGAAGGCTTATAAGCCGAAAATTTGAAACTTTAAATAAATATTTTGTTTATTTAAAAAAAGATACAGATACGCACGTGGTTGTCTTTCTAATCTTATATTTCGAATTCCGTTTTCCCCGTGCTTCTAAAAAGTGGATTACTACTAAACTATATATATATATATATATATATATGTATATATATATATATATATATATATATATATATATATATATATATATATGAGATGAGATGAGTATTGGCTGAAAGAGTTTGATATGGGTATCTAAGACGGTCCCTAATTATCGGGTTTGAGACCGACGGTACGAGTAACTTATTTAATCCAAAACTTTCTGCAAACAAACTATAAATAATAGCCCTTTATTTTCGGATTTTTCTCATTATTGTGCACTCTGCTGGATTTCAATTTCTTTTTCCCAAGAGAGAGAATAAGAGAAAGAGAGAGAGAATGAGCGGGAGAAAGAGAGAGAGAATGAGCGGGAGAAAGAGAGAGAGAGAGACACACAGAGAAAATGTATTAGGTTTTCCCTACGGGCAAGATAACAGAAAACAAATGAATATACAAATTCAGATATAATCCTCTAACATTTACCAAACTTGTCAAACATTATTCAATTCATTTACATACTTGTATCTTAAAGATATATATATATATATATATATATTTATATATTTATTTATATATATATATATATATATATATATATATTAGGACAATTTCGTTTCATTCTTGTAAAAAGAGATTATGTTATTATATACTTAGATAAATGTTTGTAACATTTACAAACTATTTATATAATGCTCCACGATCTATATATCATATATTAATATACATGTTTGCATATATATCGATGTATTAATGTATGTATGGCGATACCATATATACATATGTGTGTATGTGTTTTTGTGCATATATATTTTGTGCATATATATTTTTGTGCATATATATTTTTGTGTGTATAGTTATCCTCGAGGGCAAAACAAGAATAATTATGTAATAATGCAGGACATAAATCATTGCTTGACAGATATTCCCCCAAGAAACTTTTCGCCGTAAATTAAAGCCCGAAGCTTTATTCGGTTTAAAATATATACGGAGATTTACATCATTAATATATAAATTGCGTTTCTCGTTTTGTTGCAGATCATAATTTTGCTAATAACTTCAATAATATTAATCATGTCTTCCATTGGTGAAATTTATTGTAAACGAATTGTGTTTTTGTGAATTTTGTTGAGTGTTTCTAATTCAATCAGGCAATAGTTTTCTTCAGCAAGAATTGTTAAATGTGATGCATATGATATATCTAATATTTATATATATATATATATATATATATATATATATATATATATATATATATATCTTAATATTTTTTTATTGTAATTGTAATATTGCATCAAGGCTTATTTTTAATTGCATCTGTAGTGTTTTTTTTTCTCTCTGGATCAAAAATTGTAAAACTGGTATACTTGTTATTATTTCTTTCAGTGTCTCTATAGCTTTCCTCTGGGGCTTTTCGAATGAGCACAGTATTTTGTTATTTCGTAATTCTCTTAACAGTGTGGCTATTTCTGAGTAATTCGGTATGAATTTACATAAGTAATTCATCATGCCTAGAAATTTTTGTATGTCTTTTTTATCTTTAGGGAGAACATTTGTATAATGGCCTTTATTTTCGAAGGGGGTTTATGTCTTGATACATAATTAATCATAATAATAGAAAATTGAAATTTTGCACATTGACAGAGTACTCCTACGAACGCAAGCTACCAATATATTTTTCAAATCTATAATATTTCAAGAAATAAAGGCATTTATGTTTTTTAGTGTCGTTTTCACCGTTACTCACTTTATTGCAATTTAAAAGTAATAAAACCATAATTTTGCTTATCAAACTTAACAATAAATTAAATCATAAATAACAATATGAATGAAATGTAAAAATGAACTCATCAGATATGTAACACAAAACGAAATCATTTATCAACATAACTCCCATTCCTTGTCATTAGCTTAAGCAGTCTGCTTATCAACAGATGAAGTCAATCTGTTGATTGAAGAAGGTGTTATGGGACTTGCAACTTCAACAATTTTATTCCGGAGGACATCTTTTGATGTGAATTGTTGTCCCCGTTCATAAACGTTCATCCTCAAAATTGACCAGTACTGTTCAATCGGGTTTAAGTCATGGGAATAAGGCGGCAATTCATGACAGTCTAGCACTTGATGCCCAGAGATGCGAGTAAGGATGTCGTAGACTTTGCTGCATAAGATGGAGCATTGTCGAGCATAAAAATCTGCTGACGTCGACGAACTAAATGCAGCTCGTACAATCAACGGGGCAAATGCTCACTTATAAACTGTAGGTATGCTTGGCTTGTGAGTTTCAGACCTTTAGGCAATAAAAAATTTAAAAACTAAAAAAAAAAAACGTTTACACGTGTTTTTGATATAGATGCACATACGAATATTTTGATAAGTATGTTTTAACTTAAATAGGGATGGTATGATAAAATTGTGGGGTCTGCATTCGCGCCTGGCCTCCATAGAATGGATATAGTCACAAACTTTAATAAAGACTTTTCATATCTATCTACGTAAGTATACTTTGATAATTATGTTTCAGTTTGAAGAAATATGGTATGATAAAATTATGGGGTGTTCGTTCGCACCTGACCTCCATAGAATGGAAATATGTCACAAAGTTTAACAAGGTTTTTTTTAATACAGATTCACAGAATATTGTGATAAGTGTTTCAGTGTGAACAGGTATGGTATAATAAATTATGGGTTTATCTATTTTATTTTTACTTTCGTCATATTTTGCTTTGGTTTTGATACACCTAAATTCAACCCAAATTTACCATCCTTCCTTTTAATAACCTACCATACTCTCATAAATCAGCGTCCATTTTCTGTAGGTTGTTTTTGAACCCAGTCAACGACGGGTACATTTACTAGTATATATATATATATATATATATATATATATATATATATATATATATATATATATATATATATATATATAAAGGGTGGGAACAAGGTCTGTTACAAAATTTCGGAACTATTTTTTTATGATAATATCAAGATAAATTAACTATTTTATTGTCATTATATGATAATGTAATACATGATTTCCTTTTTTTTTTTCAGAAACAAAAGACACTAATTCTTAACAATGCCTGTTGAATTGAAGAGAAGATAAATTATAGAACAGCATGAAAAATGTCATGTGTCCACCAACAATACTCAAGTCAGAGAAAATCCTCAAAATCAACAAAATGTTCCTAAAACAAACGACTGATCGTTCGCTGGAAACTTCCTCGATCAAAGATAGATTACAATCCGGCTCTCCCCGCACTTCAAGAACACCTAAACCCAATAAAAATGTTAAGGAAAAAAAGCAGGCGAAATCCAAGAAGATCCATAAGACAAATTGCAAATAAGCAGAAACGTTACTAAGGATTATGCGAAGAATATATTGAAGCTCCAAAAGCGACAGCTTCTCTCTGCACCCACAATCGTAATGAGGCTCACCAGAAGTCGACTCTTGTTGATCCGTATCAGAGAGGGAACGCTCATTAACATCGTCTTCACGAATGAAACGTTATTCCATTTCAACAGTCCTACAAGCATCAAAATGATAAAGTCCTTGTGGGAAGTCGAGAGGCATTACCTGATAATGCAGGTAAGGTTTCCAGAACGCAGAAACCACCATCACTGATAGGCTGGACAGCCATTTCTGAGAAAGAAAACTTTCCACTTGTTTTTCTCTCTCAAAGGGCGAAGATTATCAAAGAATATGACATTGAAGACATTCTTGAAAGTGCACTGATACCATAGTGTAATTCTGTATCCGGTGATGAAGCGTGGACTCTCTAACAAGATAGTGCGACAAGCCCCACTGCTCATGTAACACAGTAATCGCTTTTGATTATTCTTTGTGGTTAACCCTGAAGAATAAAGCCTGCTTTACTTCTTGTCAAAATATTGAAGGTTTTAAGATAGAATTGAACAAATGCTAGGGTAAGAATACCCTTAGATGTTGTTCGTGCAGATATAGATAATTTCCCCAAAAGACTTCGTAGTGTAGTGAAGGCTCAAAGGAAACATTATGCCATATTTTTCCTTCAGCATTTGCTGTCTGTAATTGGTGTTTTGTGATAAATTAGTTCGTTCGGATAAATCTGAGTTTTATTCTTTTACAGTATTTATGTCCCACCATACATATATATATATATATATATATATATATATATATATATATATATATATATATATATATATATATAAGAAAAAAACTGTACATTTTCTTATTTGATGAACTAAGGAAAAGTCTCGGATGATTTGTTTCGTTCATGCCATTCAATGAAACACGTGTAAGACGCAGTAATTTAAAACAATATGAATGTGAATTAAGTGTATATTTCTGTGGTTTTGAAAATCTTTATTAAAGTAACATATGCTCTGAAAATATAAATCCATTTTCATTGAGCTTAACAAACCGTTGTAATTTTTAGATAACTTTATTGAATGTGTACATATATACGTATATTTGTGCAAATATACGTATACATACATATAAACGTATATTTGTTATAAAGAAAAAGCGCGCACACACACGCGAGCACACACACACACACACACACACACACACATATATATATATATATATATATATATTGTTTACTATAATAATTATTAAATATCTACAGATACTAGTGTTTCATCCTTTCGGGAATCATCAGTGCAGGGTGTCACGATTAACGCCAGTCGAGAAATTCGAACCCCGGCAACAGAAGTCATGTCTGATTTCATTAGCAATGGCCCGAAACACCACGCTGCCGTAAACCGCGAGTGATACTGTTGAAATTAAACATTTACTCTTATTAAATGCTTTTAACGTCAGTCACAGTGATCTTATTATTATATGACGATCTGCTCGTTTAGCTAAGTTTATATATATATATATGCATATATTTATATATAAATATATATATATATTATGTTATCTCTATGTTAATATGAAAGCGTGTGTGTTCTGCTGTGTCTCACGCTTACATCTGGGTCGTTTAATTGTTATGCTCTTTTATTTCTTGTCATAAATAATTTTACCAAAACTTCTTCATAAGTTTTAGTTTCGGTTTTAACTATAGCTTATTGCACTTAAATCATCTATTTTTTATAAATACTTTCTAAGTTTTGGTTTCCGTTTCGATTACGGTTGAAGGCACTCAAGTTATATATATATATATATATATATATATATATATATATATATATATGTATATATATATATATATATATATATATATATACATAGTAAGTAAGAGTCCTAGAGTGTAAGTAAGAGTCCTAGAGCGGAATATTCAGTGTAACTTAATCGCCATATATATTTTATAACTTACTAACTAGCTCTACTTACATATTGAGCAGTTTTGAAATAAATACTTAAAGTTTACGCATAAATTTATACTTTCGTGTATTAATTTTCTATGAGTAAATGAAGTAGTTATATATATATATATATATATATATATATATATATATATATATATATATATATATAAGGTTTTTATTTCGGTTTCGATTCAAACTTATGCAACTAAGTCATGTGGATATTGTTTTTTAACATCGCAACTTTATAAAACATTATGTAATATTAACTCTATAATAACATATACGAAATCTGCAAGAATTAAAATAGCATATTTATGCGTACTTTACGACTGGGTATTACCGGGGGTTCATTTTAGCTTAGATAAATTCTTTTTCAGTTTTAACAAAAAAGTTATAATATCAGAGCGTCTCTATTTACACTGAACATCTTCAGAATGCCAACATCAATATATTACATATAAATTAGCCCCTGTGGAATTCGCACAGGCCCCGCTAGTATTATATTATTCAATTCATGTAATAAAATGATCATAAGTCGCTACAATAAATCTATTGTTTCAGTCTTAAAAGAAATGTCGTTTTGATATGCTTAAATCTTTTAATGGTATCCATTCATAATTGATAACGATTGAAACAGTAAAAAAAACAATGTTGATTGTTTCCTTAGGTTGTAGATGATTTAAATAATCATAGAAACCCCGTTTCATGAAACCGTTCGTTATAAAGACCTGGAAGGTAAAGTGATTCGAATTTATTAGTTAAAAAAAAGAAACAAAAAAATCTCCCAGTTATAATTAATTAGGATTCAAGTTCGAATCTAGCCGGCAGCTTTGTCTTAATTTATTTGTGATCACGATTCTTTCTCTAAAATAATACAAACATTGGAAAGATTATATAAAATAATAGAAATGCAGCAGAAATAATATGAAGGAACTGTTTTTTTTTGTTTTGTTTTTTTTTTTGCAAATGATTACACGTAATTTATTATATTAAAATATAACAAAATGAAACTAATTATAATGATGTGCCTACAGCGTTAAGGGAAAAAAAATACAGCGCTAATTGCAATTCATCGTTCTGGCTGTGCTTATTTGGCGCCAATATTCATAATGATAATAACATTAAGCGCATTTAATTGTTTTAATTCGGTGTTTGCCATTTATTCGACATGTCTAAATAGAATAATGTATTACTAGTTTACATTCGTTACTTTATAAGTATTAATACAGTGCATGCTTATTATGTGACAGATGTATGCATTCGTAGCAGCAGCAGCAACCGTATGAAAGATATGCAAATGACCAAGCCTGTGTACGAAGTGACGTCAATGCGAAAGAAGAGCCGAGAAGGAAAGAGTAAGAGAAAAAACGCACCATGTGGGAGGACCAGAAAAGGCGGGTGTCGGGGCAAAACGAACGTGTGGCCCGTGGCAGCTAGATACTTTTAAGCCTGTGTTGAAACGGCGGGATTTTGTTAAGTACATAGCAGACGAGATGAAAAAGAGGCCTTTTAAAGCAAGAAGCAAATCGTTGTTTTGGAAAGTACCATGAATAAATGCCTTTCATTTCAATTGAAAAAACAGAACTGAATTTCTTTCCTTTGTGGTTCCTTTGTGACAGTCTCAAATGCGTGATATAGATTCTTGGGGCAATTGTTTCGTGGTTAGGTTAGGTGTTAGCAAATAAATTCAAATGTGCTTCAAATCTTCTAACCAGCTAGCATTGTCACCCTTACACTGATGATTGCGTTAGCATGAAACACTGGTGCATGTAGGTATGTAAGAATAATTATTATTGAATTATAATCTATATACATATGTGTGTGCGTGTGTGTAAATTGATAATTTTAATGAAATTATGTAGAATTACAACATTATTGTTTGACAAGGAGAACAAATATCTTTTTTTAGTATAAATTTAAAAAAATTATTTGTGATATTTGTCAAACAATAAATCGTTTTGTAATTTAATTTGATTTAACTTTTCAATCTATATATTAATACGATAGCGTGTGTGCTATGTTTGTGTCACGCTTACATATACTTCCATTTCTTGTTATAAATGATTTTACCAGGAATTTTTCATAAGTTTTGGTTTGGGTTTCGATTATAGCTGATGGCACTTAGGTCATCTATTTTTTTTTTTTTTTTTTTTGCTTTTTTAATAATTTTGTCAAGATTTCTTCATAAGTTTCGATTATGGCCGAAGGAATTGATTAAGCTACACTGAATATTCCGCTTTTCATCCACTCTAGGATTATTCAGACATATAAATTACTAACTAGCTCTACCTACGCATTGAGCACTTTTGAAGAAAATACTTAAAGTTTACGCATAAATTTAGACTATCGTATATTAATTTTATGTGAACAAATGAAGCAGTTATATATATATATATATATATGTATATATATATATATACGTATGTATATATATATATATATATGTACATATGTATATATATGTATATATATACGTATGTATATAAATATATGTATATACATACATATATATATACATAAGTATATATATATACATACATACATATATATGTGAGTGTGTGTGTATGTATGTATGTGTGTGTGTGCATACATATATCTATTCATAAGTTTGTATTTAGGTTTCGATTCAAGCTAATACACACATGCCATATGGATTTTGGGGAGGGGGAAAATCGCAACTTTATAACATATAAAAATCGATGAACATTAACTCTATAATGATATTCACAAAATCTGCTAGAATTAAAATATCATATTTAAGCGTACTTTACGACCGAGATTTGCCGGGCGATCGTCCTAGCTTAGATAAATTTCTTTGCAGTTTTAACAAAAGAGCTACAATAAAATCAGAGCGTCTCCATTTACACTGCACATCTACATATTGCTAACATCAATATATTACATAGGAATGAGTCCTTTGTGGAATTTCCACAGGCCCCACTAGTTTGTACTTTGCGTCAAACAATAAATCTTTAATTTATATTTCTTTATCTGATTTGGATCGCTTTATGAATATTGATACTAACATTTACTTGAACTATATATTATTCCTTAATTGGAATTCATTTTTGAGATGAGCATGAAATGAATTCCAAATAAGGAATAATATATATACCAATCTGTACGGATCCGACTATGGAAGATCAGATTATAAATAAACGTGGATTTATAAGATCAAAGAATCCAACCTCGATCGCCCTTCGATACGTTGAATCTCTATTGTTCCAGGTGGACATTGTCTGAAGATAGCGGTTTCAATCCTACCCAAAGCCAGTCAGAGATTTACTTGGCCAAAACGTGGTAAGATGACCACAACTACAGATGGCAGTGATTGCTGAGAATGCAGTTAGGAGATTCGCAATTCCTATCCGTCGCGGTTACTACCTGACGAAGGCCAGAGGAATAGTTGGCCGAAATGTCGCGAATAAACAAACCAATAAAAGATGAAAAACAACAACTAATAAAGATGAGAATAATAGTCCGAAATAAAAATAAATTAATATTTAGGTTCGCAGTATTATACAATTTGTAATCCTACTGCAATTCAGTAATTAATCTAATATTATCATAACTAGCGGGGGTACCCGGCGTTGCCCGAGTGTTTGTTTCCGGGACGGAGGGGGGGTGTTTTAAAAAATGTTATGGTAGGTAAGTAGGAAGGATCAAACCCGGAGTCATGAGTAAAAGTAGGAAAATAAAGTGTGAAAAGAAAAAAAAAAACATCTGCAACGTTAACAGTTCGGACACCAAGAAAAGTCTATTCCAGTTGTTTAGGAAAAAAAAAAGAAAAAAAACGACTACGGTAGGTCGGCGCGAACGTGAAAATATAATGTGAATTGTCCAGCACGCTAACCACTACGTCACAGAGCACTGCAGCTTAGTTTAGTGATTTTAAATAACTTCACACGAAAGAACTACGAAGCCAAACCGGTGTTCTCTTCTCAACTGTTCCTTGTGAACGATCCCCAAACGGTGTTAAGTGGTGGCAGGGGGAGGAGGAATTTATTAGAGAGAAAATATTTTACCACTTCCATTGATCTTAACCGATTTTGGCCGTGACTTCTCAGCAGAAAAAGTATAGAAATCTAAGATTATCGAGGAATTTGAGAAATAATAAGCCTATAACACACCTCAGATATTGTTCTGCCGTTTGTGCATATTATATTTGTATGAAATATCTTGATTTTTAATCCTATTAAGGTCAAAATCCCACGGGAAAAAATGAGTTCATTTTATTTATATAGAAGAGAAGAAGAGAAGATATATGTAAATATATGTCTGATATAATATATATTAATATACGTCTGTCTCCATATTTTCAAACACTATCTCCCCGAAACTAAATATTGCAGAGTGGCGCTGGGAAAGCCCAATGATTGGATGTTTATGGACCTTTCTTTTTTCATGAATCTTTAATTGGTTAAGATACTTTTTAAAGGGGGCAAAAATGGATCAAAATTGAAATTGTACATTTATCTTAATTTATCTTTAATTTGTACTATTCAATCAGTTTATCGGCGTGTCACGTTGATATAGCGGTAACGTCAGCAGCTTTGAATGCTTCAGTGTTGCTTTTGGTTTCGAGTCCAGGGTACAAATCTTTTTGTTTGTTTTTTACTTTGGAAATCAAGACTTTATAATATATACAAAATCTGGACAAATTAAAATGTCATATTTAAGCCTAATTTACGACCGGGCAAAGCCTTCCGCCCTCATTTCCGCTTAAAAATGGTAATTAGTAAAAACTTGAAGAAAGTGCTCAATACTATTGCAGAGCAAATATATTTTTATTGCCGTTTTATCTGCTTAGTTACACATGTTTCGGTTACCGAATCGTATCAACGATCCAGTAACTTCATCAGATTTTACAGAAAGTTTTATGTCAAGTCTAATGAAGTTACTGGATCGTTGATACGATTCGGTAACCGAAACATGTGGAACTAAGCAGATAAAACGGTAATATATATATATATATATATATATATATATTCCCTAATTCAACAAAATGATCGAAACGTTGTTCGAATAAGACTAACGATAAGAACCGTTGTCCGAATCATCAAAGTGATAATAATTAATGACATAACATTAAATAACATCCACGTTCAAGATAAAACTCGAACATATGTCTATATATATAATCAGAATATTTATATTAATAATAATAATAATAGTAATAATAATGATATTGATAATAATAATAATACTAATAATAATGGTAGTAATGATAATAATAGTAAAAATAATAATAATAATAATAATAATAATAATAATTATAATAGTAATAATAATAATAGTAATAAAAATAATAATAATGATCGTAATCATAATTATAATAATAATAATACATATAATATATATATATTTATAATAAAAATAATAATATTAATACATATAATACATATATAATAATAATGATAATAATAGTAATAATAATAGTAATAATAATAAAAGTAATAATAATAACAGTAATAATAATCATAATAATAATAATGATAATAATAAAAATAATAATAATACATATAAAGCATATATAATAATAATAATCATAATAATAATAATAAGAAGAAGAATTATGATAATAATAATGATAAAGATAATGATAATGATAATAATAACATTTATAATAACACTAATAATAATAACAATAATCATAATAATAATAATAATAATAATCACAATAATAATAATAATAATAATAATACATATATAATAATAAAAATAATAATAATAATAATAATAATAATAATAATAATAATAATAATAATAATAATAATAATAATAATAATACTAGCTGTACCCTGCCACGCATTGCTGTGGCTTAATTTCGTGTAATGGAAAATTCTAATAAAAAGAGAAAATGCATGTTTCTTATATTCTTAGTACAGCAATCCACTCCAAAAAGTAAAAAAAAGGCGAAAATGAAAAAAAATATGGTACTCTTGAAGAATTGGATCTGGATCCTCGGGAGTTACCATCAATCACGACTTGGGCTCGACCAACATTCAGTGGATTAAGTCGAAAGTTGCTAAACCATTGAAACGCTAAATAGTTTTCTTTTTTATTGTATTCAAAAATGTGAGTTTTTAATTAATATTTGGGTAAGGGGGTGTTACTATACACAGATTCGAAAAAAGTTGTTCAAAAACGAATAAATGAAAGCAAAGGTAAGGTAAATTACGTTTCTATCTAACTGGATGATTTTTTAGTGTTTTTTATTTTATGTAAAATGTTTAATCGGCTCAAAAACGCAGTGTTAATCTATGTATTTGAAAAAGACGAATGGTCGCGGACTCTGTTAAATACGTTAAGTTTGGGAAAATCAGTCAAAAACTACACAAGCCAATGTCAGACACCTACTGATTATATGTTAATGTGACATAGGCTGACATATTCGGTGGGTTTCTGATAGTATTTTGCATAGTTTTTTAGTTTTAAATTATTTTCTCAAACTTAACATCATCAACAGTGTCCATCACCGTTTGTATTTTTCAAATTTCCAAGTTTAATTAAAGTTTTATGATATGTTTTTTTATTCAATTGTAAGGTTAAAGTACAGAATAGATACAAAACACCCTCCCCTCCCCATGTTAAGAATGGCTTTTTGAATAATAACGTTATTATTTCAGCACGGATAACTCTCTACATGAGTACCTAATATTTTTTCAGCCATTCTTACCATAGAGAGGGGATGGTGTTTTGTAACTATCCTGTGCTTTTTTAACTAACAATTTATTATTAAAAAAAGATATTGTGAAATTATAAAAAAAATAAAAAGATATTGTGAAAGTTGAATTTAACTTGAAAAAAAAAAACAAAAAAAAATGTGAACGGCGCGTTCAACATTGTAGCCGGACCTTATTTGGCAATAAGGTCACGTGAGTCGATTAATGGGTGCTATTGCACTTACTGATCCGCGCTATTTTTTTAAATCGTATTTCCAAGCTTAATTAAAGGTTTATGTTTTTTTTGGTATTTTTTTTTAGATTAGGTCCACCTCCACAATTTTCTTTTAAATGACGACTTTTAAAGGTTTCCGACTATGCTAAATACAGAAATCGCATTGAAATTTTGCAGAAATATGTAGTTATCGAGATATGCATAGTTGTTTTATGCATTATATTCTTTGGCGGCCATCTTTGTTACACGCGTAGATTTGTTTATGACGCGCGCAAGCGTGTAAAAAAGACGGCTGCCAGAGATTACAATGCATTATACAAATTTTTAATATATCGATAACTACTTATTTCTGCAAAATTTCAATGCGATTTCCGTATTCAGCATGGTCGAAAACCTACAAAAATCGTCATTTAAAAGAAAATTGTGGAGGTGGACCTAATCTAAAAATTTACCGTTCTTTTCATTCAATTGTAATGTTAAAGTACAGAATAGGTACAAAACACCCTCTTCTCCCAATGTTAAGAATGGATTTTAAATAATAACGTTATTATTTCAGCACAGATCAATAAGTGCACGAGTACCCAATTTCTTTAAAAGCATTCATATTTTCTTATATAAAAACAACTTCTGTAAAAAAAAAAGAAAAAACGTGCACTTTCAATCTTTGTTAAAAAAGGTTTTCTTGAAAAAAACAAAAAAATACGGTAAAAAAAGCAAAGAACAAAACCTTACTCGGTATTCATGCAGAGAGTGATCCGTGCTGAAGTAATAACGTTATTATTTAAAAAGCCATTCTTAACATGGCGAGGGGAGGGGTTTGTACCTAATCTGTACTTTAACCTTACAATTGAATAAAAACATATCATAAAACTTTAATTAAACGTGGAAATACGATTTAAAAAATAGCGCGAATCACTCTCTGCATTAGCACCGAAAGAACAGAATAGTTAGAAAACATCCTCCCTCCCCATGTTAAGAATGGCTTTCTAAATAATGTTAATGCTTCAGTACTGTTCATTGTCTGCTTAAGTTTAATTTTTGTTTATTAAATTGTTAGGTGAACGTCCAGAATAGTTACAAAACACCCCTATACCCATGTTAAGAATGGCTTTCTAAATAATAACGTCATTATTTCAGCGGGGTAGCTTCTCTGCATAAGTACCATGTTTTGTTTTTAAATTGTTAGGTGAAAGGACAGAATAGTTACAAAATACCATCCCCATGTTAAGAATGTCTTTCTAAATAACATTATTTCACCACGGTATTTTCTATGCATACGTACTATCTATTTTTGTTTATTAAATTGTTAGGTGAATGTATAGAATAGATTCAAAACTCCCTTCCCATGTTAAGAATAGCTTTCTAAATAACGGTATTATTTCAGTACGGTACCTTCTCTGCATAAGTACTATCTTTTGTCTATTAAATTGTTAGGTGAAAATATAAAATAGTTACAGAACACTCTCCCTTTCCCATGTTAAGAATGGCTTTCTTAATAGCGTTATTTCAGCACGGTACCTTCTCTGCATAAGTACCATCTTTTGTTTATTAAATTGTTAGGTGAAAGTATAGAATAGTAACAAAACGTCCTCCCCATGTAAAGAATGGCTTTCTAAATAACGTTATTATTCTATTATTATATTATTATGGTACTTTCTCTGCATAAGTACCATGTTTTGTTTATTAAATTGTTAGGTGAAAGTACAATACTCATGCAGAGAGTGATCCGTGTTGAAATAAAAACGTTATTATTTAAAAAGCCATTCTTAAAATGGGGAGGGGAGGGTGTTTTGTACCTAATCTGTTTTAACCTTACAATTGAATAAAAAAAACATATAATAAAACTTTAATTAAACCTGGAAAGATGATTTAAAAAATAGCGCGGGCCACTCTTTGCATTAGCACCATATATTATTTAAGCAAGTTACCAATCCGTAAAAAAACTGTACTTTTACCAACCAATCTTATATCGAAAAAAAAAACTCAAAAAGCTAGCGACAACCTTTTTTTTGCCTTATATAATAAAGAAAAAATGTTTAAATTAAAAAATTTGGAAGATAAACAAATGAATTATGTTTTTTGTTTGTTTTTTTTACTTATCGAGTAAACAGAAAATGAAATCTACTTCGTTTCGTCAATTCGTGGCTGTGAAATGAATCGAACCGGAAGTTCAGTTTTATCAACAAAACAGGTTCGCACTAACGGTTACGAAAATATATTTATTTTATTTAATATTTTAATAATTCGCGAGGTAAATATATTTCAATAACATAAAAACATCCCCCGACTCTAAAAATGGGTTGTCTGAAAATTTCAAATAAATTGGTAACGGAGAAATATGGTTTTATTCACTTATAACGAACCAAAAATTAAATTTATATATATATAGATTGATAATCATAATCATACTCATAATAATAATAATAATAATCATAATAATAATAATGATAATGATAATGATAATAATAATAACATTAATAATAATAACATTAATAATAACAATAATAATAATATGAATAATATCAATATTAATAATAATAATAATAATAATAATGCATATAATACATATAATACATATATAATAATAATAATAATAATAATAATAATAATAATAATAATAATAATAATAATAAATTCCAATACGGAATAATATATATACCAATCGGTACGGACGATGGAAGATCAGATAATAAATAAACGTGGGTTTATAAGATCAAAGAATCCAACCTTGATCGTCCTTCGGGGCCCGTGGCGCAGTTGATAGAGACGTTGAACCTCTACAGTTCCAGATGAATATTGTCTGAAGATAGCGGTTTCAATCCCAACCAAAGCGTGCCAGAGGTTTACTTGGCCAAAAATGTGGTGAGAGGACAACAACTACGGATGGCAGTGATGGCTGAGAATGCAGTTAGGAGATTCAAAGTTCCTATCCGTCGCGGTTACCACCTGACGAAGGCCAGCGGAATAGTTGGTCGAAACGTTGTGAATAAACAAACCAATAAAAGATGCAAAACAACAACTAATAAAGATGAGAATAATGGTCTGAAATAAAAATAAATGAATATATAATGCTCATCTCAAAAATGAATTCCAATAAGGAATAATATATATAATAATAATAATAATAATAATAATAATAATAATGAACAAAAAGAAAAAATACACACGAGAAACAATGAGGGAGTAAAAACTTTGAGAATAACTGAGCAACACTTTATGGATACAACTGGTAAAAGTTGATCGTTATTATTCTATTTATTTATAATAATTATCGAAAAAGGATCCTGACAATAGC
>NC_136513.1:33415830-33463330 GCF_053919585.1 Euprymna scolopes
GCCACTTGAAATAACCTCCCTCCGAGCATTTAAAACTTGTTAATAATCATATGCACTCCCTCCGAATAGAGAATAGATGCGAAACGATTACAAAGGCAATAGGCAAGTTATAAATGATCAATAAATAAAATAAATTGAACTCTGCTAATCAATGTTAAATCTGTAAATGAGAGTTATAACTCATTCTGTGGCCTTTCTCAATTTATGCTGATAGAAACACCTTCTAAAAAAAAAACAAATTGTGCTCGTTTCATATTTTATTTTAAAATTTTAAAGAATCGGTTTGGAATCGGAAATTAGACTATAAACATTCCGATTCCGATACAGATTCCGATACCACAAATGTTTCGATTTTTCTGATTTCCGATTCCATAATCGTCCCAACACTAAGATATATATATATATATATATATATATATATATATATATATATATATATATATAGTTTGAAGTAGCTATTTTTCAAAATTAGGGTAACCAATGAAATATAACGAGGTTTATACAAGAGTGCTCAATATATATATATATATATATATATATATATATATATATATATATATGAGACATATTTTATTTATCAATCAACGTCACTGTTTGAGAAACTCTGTTATATATATAAAGTTCATTTACGTTTCTTATAATTAATGTAAGACACTTTATTTGCAAGGAAGCATCATTTTAAACCTCTCTCTTCTTTATAAATGCGTCAAAGCGTCTATTGCAATGGTTGTGTCCGTCCGTCTGTAACGCATATGTTTGAAAATACATTTTTAGATATATCCACAAGATGTTGTCATTCTGTAGATCTGTCACATTAGAAATAGAATTTTCTGTATAACTAAGAACATAGTCTGGCAGCATCTTGTGTATATCTGTTCTTGTTAGGTTTTGTTGTATTTCTCTTCTTTCTTTTTTTACCAAACATGGCGTTGATGTTTAAACGCCTCTCGCTAATTGCTGAATTAGTAATTCAAATTCAAATATATTTAAATTAATACAAGAACCCAGACTGACAAAGATGCTCTATATATAAAAAAAATTTAAAAAAACGCTTCGAAATGACAATACGAACGTAGAAATTCATCTTGAAAACACAAATTTTAACAAATAGAAAGAAAAAAGATATAAGAAAATAGAATCAATTAGCTAACCAAAAGTCATTCATAGAAAGACAAAAACGATGAACCCTGTATGGAATAACGTTTGTGAAGATGTCTTTATTTTTTTTAGGTACGATGTAATTAAAGTGTTGAAAAATATCTATCTAGTTTTAATGGCGATTGTGTGTCTGTAACCAAACAATATAATGTAAACATTAAAGCAATACGTAGCAAGCGAAAGTAGCAATATGTGCTTCATTTTGTGTTTTCACCGTTCAGATCTATATGTAAAGTAAAACACGATTTTGTAGCCCATTCAAAGTTAAATTGTTTTACAGAATGTTTGTCTTATCTGATCTGAAAACGTGAAAATTAAATCTAATGCACACACACACGCACACACACACACACACACACCATCAATCACACCATCAATCACACTGAGGAAAAGCGAAGGATCGGTCGAAAATTCAGTGCTTTTGAAAGTAACAATTTCGTTTTTTGTATTCCTACACGTCAACACATGAGGAAAAAATACAGAAAGATATAAACATTTATATATATTTCGTATTGATATTTTATTCACACACACACACACACACACACACACATATATATATATATACATATATATATATATATATATATATATATATATATATATATAATGTCAGCCCCTTTAAGAAACTTGTTTCTTATCGTTGAGTACTTTCGGTTGTAAGAAAATCGGTCAACTTAGCTCATATGCGTAGATCGTCATTTAATGATTTAATGATTGGATCGCTCTCTGACTGACGTTAAAAAGCATTTAATAAGAATAAATGTTTAAATTCAACTGTATCCCACCGGTTGACGGTAGCCTAGTGGATCGGGCCATTGCTAATGAAGCAAGACATGGCTTCTGTTGCCGGGGTTCGAGTCTCTCGACTGGCGTTAATCGTGCCACCTTGCACTGATGCTTCCCGAAAGGATGAAACACTAGTGTCTGTAGGTATTTAATAATAATTATAGTAAATAATAATAAAAATAATATATATATATATATATATTCACATATATATTCCAGTCCAGTGAATGGTAAATAGAGGCATATAATCGTATTTGCTATTAATTTTGGAGCGCGAAATTGGGATAGGAGCAGTTTATTATTATTTTAATTCGTCTGAATTATTTCTTCATTATTAAATATATATTTTTTACTTTCATCTTTTCAAATTTATAACGTGTTATTTGGTGGTAGGGCAATTTGTAAATAGCAACAAGTGCTTTTTTATTAGTTTCTCTCATGGCTATGTATTTTAGTAATGTGAAACTTTTATTTTATTATTTTGTTTGATATCATTTGTACCAAATTATTGAAAAATAAACATTTTTGTTTTGTCCAGAAACTTGTTTATACCTCATTATATATATATATATATATATATATATATATAATTGTACAGTAGGTCAGAAAAACATTCGTACCGTCGGTTTTAAGCCTAACATAAGGATGAGGGGGATAGTTAATGGTAAATCGTAAGTAATGCTAGGCTCTAGTTGGTCATGTGGTTTTCTGTGTTTAGAAACAGAAAACAACATGGCTGACGAGAGCCTAACATTATTTACGATTTACCATTAACTGGTCCCCCTTATGTTAGGCTTGAAACCGACGGTACCAATGTATTTCTGACCTTCTGTACAATTTTAAATATATAAATATCAAGCTTTTATATTGAAAAAGGTGTTTCTTTGTAATCGAGCACTTTGTTGGAATTATTTCCCCCCAAAAAACAGTAAACAAATATATGTATATACATAAACACACACACATAAATATATATACACACACATATATATGTATACATATATATATATATGTATGTATATATATATGGGTGTCTATGTGTGTGAAAAATATATGTTTGTATATATACTTTTTAAGAAAACTGCCAAAACAATTCAATGTAAAAAAGTTAGTTATCATTGACCAACAGAACATATTGGAACAAAAGATGATACGTTAATTCTAACAATCATACAATTTTACTTTGCTGAATAACAAGAACATTTACAACAAGTAATGGCACTTGTTTCGAGCAAAAACAAACAACCAGAAACAAGCAAAATATCTAGGATCTTTTGCTTAGACATACATAAATCTTACAGTTTCATAAAAGAACGGTTCCCTAAGTAGATATTCATGAAATAAATTTTTGGAATATATTCCATGGAATTTTTTTCCGGAAGAAATATTAGTCATTGGAATTTAATATATATATATATATATATATATATATATAAAATTTTTAGAATGTAAGAGAGAATATATAATTATTTTTACCGCCAGACAACGTCGCAGCACACAAGAGCCATGAAAGCCAACAAACCGGAAGTCCAAGCCGCGAGTTTTGCCCTGATTTGTGTTTATCTGTTTAACACAACGACACCCGAGTCTCTTGCATGCGAAGCAAGCACTCAACCAACTGAGCAAACACGCCGCATACAAGGAAGTATTATCAACTATTACAGGTAGTTATTACAAGTACACCGCAACGAAATCTCGACCCGCTATAACCCAAGTTATAACTAGTAGGAATTTTATGCTATAACCCAAGTTATAACTAGTAGGAATTTTATGCTTGCTAAGTATATCATCACGACAAGCTTATCTAACAAACAATAAGCAATATAATTCGCAGGATGTGAGAGAGAATATATAATTATGTAATTTTTTCCACAGCCGTTGCAGCTCACAAGAGTCATAAAAGCCAACAAACCCGAAGTTGAAGACTCGAGTGTCGCCCTCATTTTGGATGCATCAGTTGGACACATCTGAACTCCGGATTTGAAACTCGAGTCTCTTGCATGCGAGGCGAGGACTCAATCATCTGACCAAACGCGCAGCACACAAGAAAATATTATTACCTATCAAAGATCAAGTAAACCGCAACGAAATCCTGTTACATGATAAGGGCTGTCCCCTTTTCATGTAAGTATAAAAATAGAGAGATTTATTTAAAATGAAAATGAAATAGCATAGGCGAAATTCGAACCTCGTAATCTAGTTTAGAAATAGATTACGTGTGAGAATTTAAAAATGTAAAACAAACATTTGTTTAGAATATAGATAAATATTTCAAGGAAAGAATGTGAACTCTCAAGTTTGTTATGAAATTTTAAATTGAAAGAATGCAGCTTATAAGATAATGTTTTTAACATATTGGATAAATAGGTTACTGAGAAATAGGAAAAGTTTTGGACACGTATGTTCAGTACACGTGAAAGAAGGCACATGTTTTAACATGTGTATGACGTCACGGACAATAGAAAGTTCTAGGAATAGAGAAAAAACTTTAGAGTAGTCAGTCAGTGAGAAAACTCAGAGAGAGTCAGACGTATAGGAGCGAGACGTCACTTCAAGAAAAAAATGTGAGATTTTGAATTCTTGGTGATGGAACACGGACGAAATAAACCATCAAGTGTTTTTTGTAAAGCTCGTCTTGTGTCTTATGATTCTTACAAAAGGTAAAGTGGAATTGTATTATATATTTGTGTTATATGTCTTTACATACACGTCTCAACATCATCATGTCCGAACTGTCTGAACACCAAGAGTTTCTTCTACACAAGAAAAGAATGAACATTTAATATATAAGTATAATAACAGGAACAGTATCTCTAAGTCTCTCTTAAAGTAAAATGAACTTCTCTCTCTCTCTCTCTCTCTCTCTCTCTATCTCTCTCTCTCTCTCTCGGAGTCTTTCAACATCCCTCACTGTAATAAGACTCCTTCTAAGCATCTCTCTCTCTAAGACTCATCTTTTAATAAAACTCTCTCAATGAAACTCCTATAAGTAACAATCCGACAATGAAATAAACATACTTTCGTCTCGAACAAGGGATGAGATCATTGCAACCAGCTATAACCTAAGATAAAATTTTAAGAAAGGTCCGCAAAAATCCAATTATTTGAAGCCTCTAGCGCCACTTTGCGACATTTAGTTTAGCGGAAGATAGAGTTTTTAAATATGGAGACAGGCACACAAATAGACTGACAAACAGATAGCCTTTTATAAATTAGATTATCTATGCATTATTTTATTAGACATAATCTATACGCATAGATATAATTTTACACGGTGAAAGAAAAAATGATTTCGGTGTATCGTCTGTAAAAACATTTAGCCCTTAAGCCATCATCGTCACCGTCTGAGCTATTGCCGAGTGAATAAAAATATAGCTGAATGATAAAAGTGTTTACAAATTTTTAAATACGTTCTAATAAGTCTTTCGCAGTCCATTTATTTTCATGGCATTCATCGTCAAGCCCAAATATCAGCTGACATGATATTGTAAACAGACACAGAGAGAATTTCAGTAGCGACATTTTCATTTTTTTACTTATTATTTTTATTTATTCATTTATTTTATATTATTCTATTTTTCATTTATTTATTTTATTTATTTATTTTATATTATTTTATTTTTCATTTATTTATTTTATTTATTTATTTATTTAGTTTATATTATTTTATTTTTCATTTATTTTTTTTATTTATTTATTTTATATTATTTTATTTTTCATTTATTTATTTTATTTATTTATTTAGTTTATATTATTTTATTTTTCATTTATTTATTTTATTTATTTATTTTATTTATTTATTTATTCATTCATTTTTTTGCAAATTAGTCCGCCGGACTAATTAAGCTAATAATCTCTATGTACGAATTCTATGAACTTAGTCGCAGGATGTCAGAGAGAATATATAATTATGTAATTTTTTCCACAGCCGTTGCAGCTCACAAGAGTCATAAAAAGCCAACAAACCCGAAGTTGAAGACTCGAGTTTCGCCCTCATTTTGGACGCATCAGTTGGACATATCTGAACTCCGGATTTTATTTTATTTATTTATTTATTTATTTATTTTATTAATTTTTTTATTTTATTTTATTTTTTTTTTTTGCAAATTAGTCCGCCGGACAAATTAAGCTAATGATCTCTATGTACGAATTCTATGAACTTAGTCGATTTACTCGCGCAAAGATCATCTGTTTATTATTATTATTATTATTATTATTATTATTATTATTATTATTATTATTATTAATAGTAATAATAATAATAATAATAATAATAATAATAATAATAATAATAATAATAATAATAATATTTTGACACGTTAACAGCTATTTTCACAAGTAAAAACCCAAATATCCTCTATATCTTATATCATGTCTGCAGGCTAAATATTTTAAGAGGAGTTTGGTAGAGACTTTTCGCACGTACACCGACCCGGTCATATATATATATATATATATATATATATATATATATATATATATATATATATATATATATATAATGAAAATTACAATTGAATTTACCAAATGATCCAAGATGGATAAATTAAAGTAAAGTATAAATATTAAAGAATTAATATTTATAAAATTATCTCAGCCAGATATAAAAGCTCGATAATACCAAATAGGAAATAGAGCTTATAATATGAGCAAACAGTTAATGAAATATGTTAAAAAACACTTTTAAATAAGTTAACAACATATTTAATCTGAAAAGGAAACACTAGATAAATTGATAGTCCTTAATCCGCGGAGTTTCGAAGAAATACTCTCCTTCTTATCAGAGGGTAGGAATTAGCAAAATGCGGGATCAGATTTTGCATGCAGAAGTATTTGATGAAACAACAAATAAGTCAAAGATCTTACTTGAAAACAAAATAAGTTAAGCAGAGGGAATATGGTGAAGAAAAAAGGTGATTACACATGAATGGATAGTCTGGTGGAAGATAAAAAATCCAGTGACGATAAAATCCAAATATAAAACTTCAAGAAAGTTAAAAGAATTTCCATTTGTACAAGTAAAATCCAAGGAAATCCCGAAATTGGAAGAAGATGGTCCATAATAATCCAAAGGCAGAAATCCATGGAATAATTCACAAAAATGTGTACAAGGAAAAAATAATATTAATAAAAGAAAAATAAGATGTGCTTTTCACTCTACTTCCGAGACATTATGTATTCGGAGATTGGAGAAGATAAAAAGGAAAATTGTAAAACAAAATAATTCCGTGCTATTCAATAATATTTGTCTAAATATATATATATATATATATATATATATATATATATATATATATATATATATATATACAGGGTGTCCGTAAAGTTACTATACAGTCTTTGATTAAATAAACCTGTAAAAAAAATAAATATTAACTATTAATACAAATTTAATACAATAAAACAATAAGACTGTATAGTAACTTTACGGACACCCCGTGTATATATATATATATATATATATATATATATATATATATATATATATATATATATATCGATAAAAAATAGATACGCACGTTCGGAATGCATAAATGGACTGCAAAAGACTTATGAAAACGTTTTTTTAAAAAAGTTTTAAACACTTTTATCATTCAATTATGGCATTAGACGTATTCTACTGTTAAATATTCCAAATTTCTCGATTATTATTTTTTTCTTAAAAGAACTATTGACAATTTTTTCTCAATATATTAACTTCCCCTGAAATCTCCGGAGAAAGGTATTGTAAAATTCGCCGATAAAGACGGAATATATATTCGTGACTCAGAATATTAAGAATTCGTTTTGTATAATTTTTAAATAAAAAATATAGGCTTTTAATATAAATGTCCGAGAGGGAAAACCCTCAATTTCAAATCTCTCTGTCTGTTTCTCTCTCTGTCTCTCTCTCTGTTTCACTCCCTCTCTCTCTCTCTCTTTATATATATATATATATATATATATATATATATATATCAATTTTGGTATATAGACACTTCTTACAATTATATTTCTTTAATTCAGTTGATATTTACCATTTCTGACAGTATTTGTTTCGTATCTCAAAATCAATCACTTAATTATCATATCAATCTGTGAATCTATTTTGCCCTTAACTTATCAGACGAAATAGCAACAATCAATTCATCAAGAGGAGATACAGTGCGTTTTGACATGATTAAAAATCAGAAAATGTTAAGAGAAGCTGTAAATACCATATAATGACGTAATGGAAACATATTATAAGCTATTTTACAGCTTCTTGTCAAATTTTATTTTTAATATATAAAGTAAGTGATTGATTTTGTGCTACGAAACAGATACTGCCAAGAACTGAAAATGTCAACTGTATTAAAAGAATAACATTGTAAGATGATCAACATTTTTCGGATTTTTAATCATGTCTAAACGCACTTTATCTCATCTTGATAAATGGAGTGTTGATATTTCTTCTGATGAGTTAAGGGCAAAATAGATTCACTGATTAATATATAAAGTAAGTGATTGATTTTGTGCTACGAAACAGATACTGCCAAGAACTGAAAATATCAACTGAATTAAAAGAATAACATTGTAAGATGGTCAACATCATATATTTTAATACGGACATTTGTTATTCATTCATTATATTATTCGTTAATTACAATGAGCTTCTTAAATCTGGATTGGATTCAGACCTCGAGCTTTTAATAAAGTACATACATATATCGGCGCAACTGCAACATTAATTAAGAAAAGAATATCAAACCACATATCTTCTTTTAACAACCATAATTCTAATAATAACCAAGGAACTTCTCTAACGACTTTAATTAAAAAACTTAATTCTAATAATACCCCCTTTTCAATCAAATGGACTATCATAAAAAGGTTAAGTCTTATATTCCCGGCTCTAAATCATGTCGCCTCTGCACAACCGAAGCTATAACTATAATTACTTTCCTTCAAAGTAACAATATAATAAATTCTAAAAACGAACTGATATATTTCTGTAAACATAAGTCGAAATTTAATTATGGTAATGTTGAAATTACATGGATATGACTTTAACCTTTCATATATATATATATATAATCCTTCGTTAACATTATCGCTTTTCCTACATACTTTCTTAATATTTTATAACCTAATAATCCTTTATTTTAATTTTTCATTTCTTCTTTGTTTTGGCCGGTATTCATCTGCAGTTTCCGTTTTAGTGGTTAAATATTCCCATCTATCAAATATATCAATCTACCTACACATTCATATGCTGTATGTATATTTACTTATATTTTAATATATGCATTTAGTTACATACTTGTGTTATCCGGTATTTGCAGATACCGGCCATCCTTTCCCTTAAGTTTTTTTGTTGTCTTTTAATAAGCTCTACTGATATTTTCTGAAGTAATATCTTGTACATTCCAGTTGACCTCTTTTTTGCCCTATATTTTTGGCGCCTTTTTACGCCATCTTGTCTGGGTCACTTTGACATTTGTTTTTTATTTTTTGTTTGATTTATTCACCTTTCAATCTTTTTTCCTTCTTCTTCACTCATGTTTTTGTCTCTTCTTCTTCACTCATTGTTCATAATTACACCTTGTCTTGGCAGCTCAGTCTAACGCATATCTTATTTTTCTTTTAATAATATTATTTGAATCCTTTACCCTTTTCCGTGTACCTATTTGTGAATTATTCCACGGATTTCGGCCTATTGGATTATTTTAAACCATTTTCCAATTACGCGATTCCCTTGGATTTTACTTGTGCGAATTGGATTTGCATTTTTGGATTTTACCGTTATTGAATACTTTATCTTTTATCAGATTATCCATTCACGTGAAATCACCTTTTTCTTCACCCTATCCCCTTTGCTTCACTTTTTTGTCATCAAGTAAGATCTTTGACTTACTTTCAGTTTGCAAGCAAAATCCGATCCCGCATTTTGCTAAATCCTACCCTCTGATGAGAAGGAAAATATTTCTTCGAAACACCGCAGATTAAGGACTATCCACTTATTCCTTTTCAAATTAAATAGGTTTTTAACTTTTTTTCAAAGTGTTTTAACACCTTTTATTAACTATTTGCTCTTATATATATATATATATATATATATATATAAATTTGAGTGTTTCTAGTTTTGACACTGATATTAAGAGCCTATCTTTAATATTTTTCAAAAGATAGACACGTTCGTTCGTAATGCATAAATCTGTAGAATTATTATTAAAAGGTTTCAAAAAGTTTTAAACTTTTTTATTCATCCATTATGGAGTTACAGCTAAACATTTGATTTCTAACCAATATTTTTACTCTTAAATACTTCTAAAGAACTATATACTCTTGACTTAGTCCCCTCCCCAAATTTGTCGATTATTCTGTTTTTCTGTTTTTCTTTTTTTTTTTTTTTTTTAAACACTATTGGCAATTTTTTTTCTCAATATATTTAATTCCCCTTAAGTCTTCGGAGAAAGTTATTGCAAAATTAGCCGATAAATAGAAGAGAATTAACATAGGATTTAAAAAAAAAAAAAAAAGAGACGAAAAAAATGGGAAACTTTGTTCTTGCGAATAATTTTGACACCTCTTCGATATTTCTTCAATGGTTCTAATTTTTTGTTTTTTGTTTTATGTCACTTTGCGTGCGACGATGAGGAATTGTCGTCCGGATTTAAAACAAACCATTAATTATTGAATATCAAAGTTTGGAGACATTATGGCCGTCTTTATTTGGATGGGCTAAATCCACTTTGTGCTTTTACCAATTGTCATGACGTTTACTGCGTTGTGTATTGTTGTATCAATAATCGATCAGTCGTACATTATTGAATTCTTTTTTTTTTTTACAGTAAATTTAAGAAGAAACGAGAAAGAAAAAGAAAAGATCGACATTTACAATTTGGACTATGGCTCTCTTTATATACTACTAGACACGTGTATTCATTTTTTTTTTTTTTTTTGCGGACCGTTATCCCCATCTTCATAGTTGTTTTTGTTGCACCACGTTTCGTCCAACTTATGCTCTGGCCTTCTTCAGGTAATTAATCGCGACGAGATACGAAATGCTGATTCTTGTAAAGGTATCCCCAGTAATTATTGGCTTCGTAGTTTTTGTTGTCTCACCAGGTTTTGACCAACTAATCCTCTTGCCTCCTTATGTAGAATTGAAAACGCTATCTTCAGACAATGCTCCCCTGAAACCGTAGAAACCGACACCTATATCCACTGCGCCACGGACAGCAGTACTCAAAAGAATGAATACCTAAATTATGAAGCCTCATCTCAAAGGATTAAAAGTATATACAATATATATATATATATATATATATATATATATATATATATATATATATATATATATATATAATAGTAGCAAGGGACTCCGCGTTGTCCGGTCGTAAAATATGCATAACTATCATATTTTATTTCATACAGAAACTGAGACATGTGCATGCGAGTATTATACTTATTTTATTTCTAAACAGTTCACTATTGTAAGTAAAAAACATTATCGAGCTCAGATCTAAACCAAAACCTAAAGATATGAAGTCAAGTACAATAACGATTAGGCCAGCTTGACACAATTTTCAAAAATGTTTTCAGATTTACTTATCCTTAACATAACATATATATATATATATATATATATATATATATATATATATATATATATATTAGTGTTGGGACGATTAGTCGGGATCGGAATCGAGAATCGGAAAAATCGAACTTTATTAATTGTATTTTGTTTTTACAAAACATCTTCCACTGCTTGTAGTAATTATAAAATAATAAATATTCATTGATTAATACTTCTGGTAAGACTAAAATCTTTAGATCGCCCCGTCACAAGTGTGTTTTGACGTTTGCGGAAATATATTCACATTTAAGATGTGTTTTTACAGTAATCGGGACAAAATAACAATTTTATAGTAAAATATTTATAAATTTATAAAGAATGGGAATCGGTAATTGTATCGGAATCAGGAATTTAGTATGGAATTGGTAATTGTATCGGAATCGGAAAAAATATTGGAATCGTGCCATCCCTAATATATATATATATATATATATATATATATCAGATTGGAAATAAATCTGATATATATATATATATATATATATATATATATATATATATATATATATATATATATATATATATATATATATATATATATTAGATTGGAAATAAATCTGATCCGTAATACACCAAGTAAGCGACAGTCCGATTATTTTCATTTATTCTTACGGGCCATTAAACTTAAGCCTTACATTTCAGACAGTTTTATAATCTTAACTTAGCAATCTTTGTATCTAACTCGGGAATATGTACAGTATATAGAACAAACAGAAATAGTTTTATACTCCTAAAATCTGAATTAGACTTATCTGCAACGAACTGCTGTACAACTGGTAAAGGCGTTCAGCAATAATTTGTTTAAACTGACGGTCGTATGGAGGTTGAAAGTCAATCATCAGTAAGGGCAAAAATCTAATATATAAAAGGCAAACTGTGTGTGTATGTTTTTATGTCGCGCAAAAACAGATGCGACAGGGCGTAACCAAATCGGTATCGTTTTCAAGCTCCGCTCTTCGGACGACAAATAT
Organism: Euprymna scolopes; assembly: GCF_053919585.1. Taxonomy (NCBI): domain Eukaryota; kingdom Metazoa; phylum Mollusca; class Cephalopoda; order Sepiida; family Sepiolidae; genus Euprymna; species Euprymna scolopes. Next base: position 33,428,350 of record NC_136513.1, read on the forward strand.
CGAAAATATTGGCCAAAAACATCAATTCCTTCACCCTAAAATTGGCCGATTTTTACGAGGAGAGGTCGCTTTTTTCATCGATATCTTCGCAAATCATCGTTTTCTTTCCGATTGACTACCCTTAATGTCAACGCTCTCAACTTCCATGGAGACATCGGCTAAGACATTACGTTCCTCCTTCGCGTTACGGGTTCGAGCCTGCCTGCACACTATGACTCTCTCTCTCTCTCTTTCTCTCTATCTCTCTCTCTTTCTACCCAAACTTACTACAGTTGTTTCGTCTCCCCCCCCCACTACAATTAATTTTTAAAAATCTTTCCCCGGAGACCAGGGAAACGCCGAGGAAACCCGCTACTACTAATTTTAACACCTCTCTCAACCCGAACTGCGTATTGTTGTTTTGATTCCTCCTCCCCCCAACCTCTCCCCACTCGGATTACGCCGGCTACTCCCACTAGTAAGAATATAATTACAATAAGAATTACGATTTATATCTGAACATAGATACCGGGACGTGATGATAGTATAGTTCCCTGAATTTATCTATATAAAAAAAATAAAAGTAGATGTATGTGTGTGTGTCTGTGTGAAAATATTTAACAGATGAACTCTTGAACTATTGGCATATGATTCTGCAATTAACAGGAAATTTTAATCATAAAATAAAGATGCTCCATAACGAGTAAAATATTTGTTGGGATGGATGGTATAGAAGTATGTCCAAGATGGATGAATAACGCGTATAGAAATATGCCGCCAAGTTGAAATGGAAAAATGTTCATTTCAGCTTGCTGACATATTTTTTGTTACTTTTGCGCATGCAAAGATTCATTCACAGCTTAAAGTGGTTTAATTTGTAAACTTTCTTCTTTATCTGTCAATAGCTCAAATACTAAAAAAAAAAAAAACGCGGCTGGGGAGCAAAACGTTTTGATTTCTCTTCTTGCCAAGGGTACTCAATTTATTTTGTATTGTAACTTTTTAAATTAGCGTTATATATGAGGTAAAATATAATATTTAATAGAGAATTCGCTCTGGAATGCTTAATACGAAATTTGCGTGAAGTAGAATATATTTAAGCGTATTTCACGACCGGACAAGACAAGGGGCTCTTCGCTAGTCATAAATAAACCCAGATATGATAATGTACATTTAAAGAAGGCGGGGTTATCATCGGTAAGGTTCTTAAAATATCGGCCAAAATAAGTAGAGTAGTTGGATTAATATAAACAATGCAAATGTCCACAATAAATGTAATGAAAATTACAACAAAATTTCAAAACTACAAAAAACAAGCCACTAAAACAAGCCAATAAATACTTCATAATACTTACAAATAAAGGGGTTGGACAAAATAATAATAATAATAATAATAATAATAAGAAGAAGAAGAAGAAGAAGAAGAAGAAGAAGAAGAAGAAGAAAGCGAAGAAGAAGAAAGAAAGAAAGAAAAGAAGATTAAAGCTGTATGTCTACAAGTTCTCAATCGCCTCCCCAACCACTTCTCATTGGCCCCTCACCGCCCCTTTCCAAAAGAGTAAGGTGATAACAAATAGCCGAGAAGGATCAAGGAAGATTTAAAGACCGAGGAGAAAGCACTGACCAGACTTCCGCTGGACAAGTGCGAAAAGAAATGGGACTTTAGGGAAGGTTATTGCCACTCAAATTCCAGTGACGACCAATGTCTGCTGCCAGGTAGAAATAAATGTTAAGCGACTGTTGCAATAACGCAAATTCATTTTCAAATGTTATCGAAAGAGGTAATCTGGGGAGACTTATTGTCACTCAGCTTCCAGGGAACGCCAAAGGTTTTTTTTTTTCACGGAAAGATCTTTGATGACTTGTGTGAAAGCTCCTTGTGAGTCAATGGTAGTAATAATAATAATAAAAATAATAATAATGATAATAATAATAATAATGATAATAATAATAATAATAATAATAAAAATAATGATAATAATAATAATGATAATAATAATAATAAAATAATAATAATAATAATAAAAATAATAATAATAATAATAATAATAAAAATAATAAAAATGATAATGAAAATAAAAAAATTAATAATAATAATAATAATAATAAAAATAATAAAATAATAATAATGATAATAATAATAAAATAATAATAATAAAAATAATAAAATAATAATGATAATAAAAATAATAAAAATTATAAAAATGATAATAAAAATAAAAAATTAATAATAATAATAATTATAGTAAAAATAATAATAATAATAAAAATAATAAAAATGATAATAAAAATAAAAAATTAATAATGATAATAATAATAATAATAATAATAATAATAATAATAATAATAATAATAATAATAATAATAATAATAAAACTGCCGCCACATTAAATGATCAGTAAAGGAGGATGCAAAAGAAAGAACCAAAGGACCCAAAGTCTATTGAAAGCCAATAATCGCTACCAACAAGGCATCAATGATGAACCGCTATTGCGATAATGCAAATGATGAACCGCTATTGCGATAATGCAAACTAATTGGCAAAGTTTATCGAAACAGGTGGTGAGTACTGGAAGTCTGGAGAAACTTGTTATCACTCAGATTCCAGGGCACACCAAGAGGATTCGTTGATGCTGGCCTGTCTGAAAAGTCCTAGTGCGAAGTAGTAGTAGTAGTAGTAGTAGTAGTAGTAGTAGTAGTAGTAACAACTCAGAAATAAATAGTTTTCCAATAAAGACGGAAATACGCGGACAAATAAATGGATGCGACATGCAGGAAGAATTAGGAACTGCGAAAATGGAAATAAACGAAAAGGCGAAATCGAAAGTCGGTAAGGAGGCTGGAAAATAAATCAAACGTTAATTCTTTCATCTGAACGGATAGGCGTTGATGGGAAACGAGTCTCGAAGAAAACAAAGGGATAATCTCGGAATTTTTCACTTGACGGCTGGAGGGAAAAAAAGGCATCGCCTGCTAATGGATAGTAAAAGTGGGATCATCCTTTTCTTTCTTTGTTTTTTTTTTCTTTTTTTTTCTTTCTTTTACTTTTTCTTTTTTTTTCATTTTTATTTTTTTCCTTTTCTCTTTCTCTTTCTTTTCGTTTTTTTTTTTTTTAGGAATTTGAAAATACAAAAAAAAGCTAGATTGATACCATCCGTATTAAGGTTACAAGTAGTTTGTATTCGTTTGTATTATTTAAACACTGCGCGTGTGCATATGAATGAATATATATATATATATATATATATATATATATATATATATATATATATATATATATATATATATATATATTAATGAAAACAAAGGCATGTAGTTTTTTACCTGATATACGCAATGGTAAACGTCAAACTAATATAAATAACAGTATTTATACATAGAAAATGTAATCCCAGACGAATTAAAAAAAATCTCAATACGCAGTAGAGAGTAGAGCTTATTATAAGAGAAAGAAAATTAAAACTGAAGTTTAACTTTACAATCCAAATTTATTGTTCGACTGAATACTCCAAAAAACAAATTACAAAGTCCTTATGTTATTCTTATTATTCTTCTCATCAGAGGACATAAAGAAATCAGCAAATTATATTTGTAGCAGTGCTAGAATTTGCTAGTTAAACTATTAAGTGAAACCGCAATTTATTGTAGTTATAAATTGCCAAATAAAAAAAAATGAAAAATGTTGGATATGTAAAAAACTAATATAAAAGCAAACCGCGCATAATATTTCAGCTTGAATGAAACTCCTCTAGAGTTGATCCAAAATGCAAAATAGTTCTTTAGAAGTTTTCCATCATGTCTGAAAGAGAAACAATGTTCAACGAGTAAAACTGGAGATGCGCCGCTTTACAACTCATGCTCTCTGCCACTCCCAGTAAAGACAACAGGACCATTGCCAGCACTCCTAAAATGCATTGCTTGATTGTCACGAATAGCAGGCACGTGCCCAGGGCGATGAAAATAAAGTTTCCGACCACGGTTATGGTCTTTCAAATGAGGGATACATAATGCAACCTCACACCTTTGAAGTCGGTTTGATATCAACACAAAAGTGTACCTAAATGTGATGACGTGTGTGGTGACGCCCTGGTGCAATCAGGTGACGGTTGGAAAACACTGAGTCTAGCAAGTCCAAAGAGACCCAGGTTCGGTTTCACAATGAATGCTACGACTTTGTACTCTTCTCTCACTGCCCCACCCCTTCCTCAATCTAAACCCGCTGGTCTACCTAGTTTGATCATACATCGAGAACATCACCAACATGGCCCTCTATAACACCAAAGCAAGCCTGATCGCCCCCATCCACCGAGTATTAACCAAGCTCTCGTTGGCGCCTGTGGAAAATTCATGCTCCTAGTTCTGGACACGTATCGAGGCGGTGATTGAGGCTGAAAGCGGTTCAATTGAATAGATGTCAGTTCTACTACATAATCAAGTTACTTGAATTGATGTTTTCAATAACAGTATTAAAATAATGCTGTAACGTTGTGTTTTACGGCGACAATCGTTTTACCCTGTAATATACCTGTTTTATTTCTATTTATAAATGAAATCGGCCCCAATTCCTGAGGTAGATTAAACGTAAGAAGTTAACCTCCGGTTGTTAATCAGTGTTGCATTTGGAGTTATACAGTTTACGTATCATCAGTAGAAAAAAAACACCATCTCTTAAACTTGATACACGTTGTCTTCTTCTCTATATAAATAAAATGAACTCATTTTTTCTCGTCGGATTTTGACCTTAATAGGATTAAAAATCAAGATATTTCATGCAAATATAATATGAACAAACTGCAGAACAATATCTGAGGTGTGTTATAGGCTTATTATTTCTCAAATTCCTCGATAATCTTAGATTTCTATACTTTTTCTGCTGAGAAGTCACGGCCAAAATCGGTTAAGATCAATGGAAGTGGTAAAATATTTTCTCTCTAATAATGCCACCACTTAATACTGTTTGGGGATCGTTCACAAGGAACAGTTGAGAAGAGAACACCGGTTTGGCTTCGTAGTTCTTTCATGTGAAGTTATTTAAAATCACTAAACTAAGCTGCAGTGCTCTGTGGCGTAGTGGTTAGCGTGCTGGACAATTCACATTATATTTTCACGTTCGCGCCGACCTACCGTAGTCGTTTTTTTTTTGTTTTTTGTTTTTTTTTTCCTAAACAACTGGGATGGACTTTTCTTGGTGGCCGAACTGTTAACGTTGCAGATGTTTTTTTGTTGTTTTTTTCACACTTTATTTTCCTACTTTTACTCATGACTCCGGGTTTGATCCTTCCTACTTACCTACCATAACATTTTTTAAAACTCCCCCCCCCCGTCCCGGAAACAAACACTCGGGCAACGCCGGGTACCCCCGCTAGTTGTCGATAAAATCTAATTTATAACACTCACTGTGTCTGTCTCTATTTTTCAAGCTGCATCTCCCCTGAGATACAACATAGCAGAGCAGTGCGAAGCGAGTCAAATGACTGAAATTTTGTGGGCCCTTACAACTTGACAGGCATAAGTCAACTAAACTTGTTCTTGTAGGCAACATTATACGCTAAAGCATTTTTTGTTTTGTTTTGTTTTTTAGCTATTTCTTATCCGATTGACGATAGCGCAAACGGTAGCGACTACGGTTGGAGCAGTAAATGTTTTAGTTTTGATTTTAGCTTACGGCACAAAAGTTATATTATTTTACTTTTGAAATAAGTATTATATTTTGGGTACAATATAACTTATAAAGAATGGCTCTGTAGTAATTGTCTGTATTTTTGAGATGAGGTGTTTTCATTTATTGAGATTTTCGGACTGACTTCCTCATCTTGGTTGTGATAGTCATAACGTTTCGGCCGTTTTGCCCTCCAGCCTTCATCAAGTGTTTTGTATCGAACTGAGGTACCGTTTGTTAGGCGTCTCGAACCCAACCCTTTATTATTATTACGGGGGTACAGTGTTCGGACTCCAGATAGGCTCTGGGACATAGTTGCGTATTCTCTGTTTTGAATGTTACTTTTCACTTCCTTCGTTCAGGATTGAACTCAGCACCTTTGGGTAACTGTAAACTTTGATACAACGTCTAGGACCACTCGGCCATATGTCTGGCCGAAACGTTGTGACTATAACAACCAAGATGAGGAAGTCAGTCCGAAAATCTCAATCAATGGCTCTATAGTAATAAATACGAAATGTGCATGAATTAAGATATACTATTTAAACCTATTTTGCAGGCGGGTGACGCGGTCCAACGTGTTAGTATTAAGATAAAGAACAGTTTGCGGCGCAAGAATTCACCATTAAGTAAATATGCATTTTGCTAATTATAATTTTGATTTCCTCATATAACATATAAAAAATTACAGATAAAAAGGTGAAAGTGACCGGAAGAGAAGGAAGGTAATATTAGTCAACGTATGGAGGAGGATGGATAAAGCGAGTCTGCGCGCACGTGTTTGGATGTTGACGTGATAAGAGATTAGACAGAGAGTTTTTAACCGATGGCATTATTTCAACGGACAATAAGAAACAATGTCCAAATCCCTGAAGTGCTTTTTCCTTACAACGTCCACTGATTCACGTCAAACAGACCACAGTCAGGCCGGATTAAGAACACGACAAGGATGGCCGAGAATGAATCTTGACATGAGCTTACGAATACATACATTGCTCTCTCTCTCTCTCTCTCTCTATATATATATATATATATATATATATATATATATATTAATCCACAGACAGATTGTGTCTTAATATCACAGCTCCTCAATGCGGTTAAACTAGCACACCTCGCGAGCTAGGAATCGAACCCACAACCATCTAGTTTATAATCGGTAATTCTACTCTCTAACCTATCGGATCGTCGTCCACAAATGTTATTTTTATATAACCATTTGACCGCTACTTTTAAAGTGATCTAATTGTATATGTATACATACACATATATGCATACACGTAGATATATATATATATATATGAATATATTTATACATATCTATATATATATATATATTTATACATATATATATATATTTATATATCGTCATCCACAACAGACTGTTTTGCTGCGTTACAGCCATGCAGTGTGGCTAGACAAGCAACAACTTTAAGCCAGGATTGAAACTCGACCGCTGTTTGACTGCTGCTAAGATGGGCATGTGAAATTAAAATGATCAAACATATATATATATATATATATATATATATATATATATATATATATATATATATATATATATAAGTGCTCAGACGATTAATCAGAATCAGAAATCGGAACTTTTGTACGTATCGGAACCGATATCGGAATCGGAAAATGTGCGCCTACTTTCCGATGTTTCAAATGATTTATTTAATTGTATCTTTGATTTTTTTTTTTTTTAAATCTTCCACTGTTGGTAGAAATGTGAAAAGGAAATATTTATTGATTTTAAACAAATCGAAAAAATAAAAACCTATAGATCATCTCCCCTCTTTCTTTTTGTGTTTGGGAAAATATATGCGCATTTAACATGTATTTTCCCGGTAATCAGGAAAACAAAACAACTGTATATTAAATATATATATATATATGTGTGTGTGTGTGTGTGTGTGTGTGTGTGTGTGTGTGTGTGTGTGTGTGTGTGTGTGTGTGTGTGTTTAGCAGCTATACTATAAGAAATGTGAATATAGAAGACCAAAACATGTTCATTGCTTTAAAAAATGCAATGAAAATGTTTGCTTATAAAGATTAAAATATAGTGCCATAAATGTTACAAAATTTTACATAATAATAGATTTCTCTAAAGTAAAAAAAATTAAAAGAAAACTAAGAAAATTAACTAATGGACAAACGTCAAGGAACCACTCTATTTATACTTAATTGTGAACAACAACATTTACTAAATTTTAATTGACTTCCTTGCATCGTCAACAACTAATTAATTTTTTGCTAGTTAATCCGGCGTAAATCCCTCCCATTTGTTTTTCAGTAAACCACGGATAAACCCCTGGTTTTTCGCATTTCTTTTGTTCAAAGACTTTTGTTCAGCAGCTCTTCTTCCTTTCTATTTAATCTTTATTTTCAAAAAAGTGAACTATCGTAACTTTGTATAATATTTATGCGTTACACTTTAATCTGTTACAGAATTACTTTTACCGATCCTATGGCGATTATATTTTATAGATTCGTAATGTTCTAAATTTTCTAATGTATACGAATACGCAGCTGCATAGAATTTTAATACTACCAATTTCACTTAGATGAAGTTGTTAAGAAAGTGAGAAACAACAAAGAAAAAAAACGAATTTTGAAGAGCAAAACCTAGAAAACAAATAAAGAAAAAAAATATTCGTCAAATATTTCTGCATCCATTTGTGTTAATTAGTTTCCTTAATAAATGAAACATTTTGTTTCATTTTGTTAGCACAAAACATAAAATTCCTTCATTCTCACTGGGATTGGCTGTGAGTAGTTCGTGGTGAGTAGAAACCAATGCACGTCCAACTGTTTGTTTTTTCTTTGCGACACATCAACATTAAAAGTCTTACAACACAAAATAATTTGGTCCGTAAGCGACATTCTAATACAAACAAAAACACCTTATTTAATTTGAAAACATTAATTACTAGCAGGCCGGCCGGCCGGCATTGTCCGGTCGTAAAATACGATTAAATATGATATTTTCTGCAATGCAGATTTCGTATTTATTATCATACTAGAGAGGATACCCGTCGTTGCCCAGGTGCGTAGAGGTGGAGTAAGGAATCGTCGAGGGTGGAATTAAAAGGTGTTTTTAAAAACCTGGTATAGTAGAGGGGTTCCCCGGCGTTGCTTGAGTCAACTAAGGAACCCCGAGGAGGATAAAAAATAAATTTGTAGTAGGAGGGGGAGGCGAAACAGCAGTAGGCAGTTTGGGTAGAGAGAGGAAAAAATGGTAGTAGACAGGCAGTCAGGCTCGAACATGTAACGCTGAGGAGGAAAACGATAAAAATGACGTCTTTGCCGATGTCTCCATCGCCCGACCGGAAGTTCGGAATGTTGAAATTAAGCGAAGTCAATCCAACCGATAGTATGACTTGCAAAAATTGCGACACGAATAACCGACCTCTCCTTGTACAAGTTGAGGTGAAGGAACGGATGTTTGGAGCCAATTTTTCGATATTTGTCGTCCGAAGGGTCGATGTTTAAAAACGATAACGATCTCAAGAAAATCCGTTCTATACCTTTACGCACATGTAGAAAGTTTTGCGAGAAATATAAACACGCACGCACACACACACACACACACACACACACACATACACACAAACACACAAACACACACTCACACACACACGTTTTGCCTTTTATATATCAGACTAGCAGGGGTACCCGGCGTTCCCTGAGCTGGTGACATGTGTGGGAGGGAGGGGATAAATCAAGACAATAATAGAAGGGAAAATAAAGAATAAGCGAACGAAGAAAATGTTAAGTTTTTTTAAAAATCGGAAAAACAAAAACAAACAAAACAGCGAACATGATTGAAAAATAAAAAAAGGCAAATGAAGAATAAGCGAGCGAAAAGAATTGCATAAATAATTCTCTTTAAATGTTAAATATTCTGTAAAAAATCGGAAAAAGAAAACAGCGAACGAAAATTGAAAACTAATTCTGTTTAAATATTAAAACTTTAACAATCGAAAAAAAAAGTCTGATGTGTCGGCGCGAACGGGTAACCTTAAGATATCGACACTGCCACGATAACCACTGCTCTACGATGGCGTCAGCGAGATGATGTCGTTTTTTGTCACTTAAACCAATTCAAGAAAGAACTTTTTTTTCACGCAAGCGTGTTTGATTGAATTGTCATTAAGGAACGATTTTTTTTTTGCTACCCTCCCTCATTGCAAACGTCTATTTCTAATTGTCACATATTGTTCGACCAAGACATTGCCTTTTCGGACAGTACCGGTTTCGTTCCGGTCCGGTGCTGCTGAAGAAAAGTTTTATGCAGACATACAAACATACACACGTAACATTCAAACAGACAGGTGAGATTTATATAATAGACTAGCGGGGGTACCCGGCGTTGTCCGAGTGTGGAGAGGTGGTGAGGGGATAAAATAATTGTAGGAAACTCGGCTGGAGTAGGCATCCAGTGGTAGTAGGCCGGCAGGCTCGAACCCGTGACGCGAAGGCCGAAAAGAAAGTGGGAGAAAATATGATGTCTTACCAATGCTCCATCACGCGACCGGAATTCAGAACGTTGAAATTAATCAATTCAACCGATACGATGACTCGCAAAAATGACTTGCAAAAAACTGATCCTTCCTTGCACAAAACTGGGGGGGGTAGGGGGGAGGTAATTAATATTTTTTGCAAATCTTTCCATATTTGTCTTCCGAGGAGTCGAGCTTCCAAATGATACCTATCTTGTCAGGATCCGTCCCCTCAGTCGAAAGTTTTTGCTAGACGTACAAACATCCATGCATCCATCCATCCATACATACATACATACATACATACATATATACATACATACATATATACATACATACATACATACATGTAACAGACAGGTGAGATTTATATAATACACTAGCTTGGGTGTCCAGCGTTGCCCGGGTGTTTGGAGGTGTTTGCTTAGCAAAAAGAGAAAAGTGGTAGTAGGAGAAGGAGAAAAGGAATATGTAAAAAAAAAGTTGACCTCTTTGCCGGTGCGCTCATTGCCAAACCGGAAGTGGCGAAGGTTTAAATTTAGGCTAGTAAATCGAAAAGTGGGGATGACTTTCGAAAATATCGGCGAATAAAGCGACCACTTCCCGTAGAAAAGTTCCTAGTTGGGGGTAAAGAGATTATTTTTCGTAGCCAATTTTTCGATAATTGTCGTCCGAAAGATCGACCTAAAAATGATATCGATCTAATGAAAATCTGTCACCTCTGTCGAAAGTTTTAGGCAGACATAGATACATACATATAAACAGACAGGTAAGATATATATTATAGACTAGCGAGGGGTACCCGGCGTTGCCCGAGTTTTTGGAGGTGTGTGTGGAAACTCCGGGAAGTATGAGGATCGAACCCGAACCGTTGAGGCAAAGTTGTAAATTAAAGTGTGAAAAAAAAAGACATGCGACGTAAACCATTGCCCCACCGCGAGATGCTAACGGAAACACGTGTGCCCGTTTTAGTGAGTTAATGAGGTCAAGGTTGACTGCGGGATCGTATTTCATTTACTGCGGAACGCTTCTCCCCTCCCCCCCCGCCAAGATGTTATAGGAAAAAGACTAACCCACATGCGGCGAGCGAGAAATGTTGAATATTTATCTTCCCGAAATCGAGCAAATTAAATAGACAGGCGAGCTTCGTTGTTAACTGTGAGATATTACGATTTATATGTGATATAAAAAGTTTTAAAAAGTTGTGAAGCGACCGACCGCTTCTCTGAAAAAAGCCTTTTGTAGACATACAGAAAAAGCGAACACACATACAAACATACATACATTTTCGCTTTTATATTTATAGACTAGCGAGGGTACACGGCGTTGCCCGGGTGTTTGTAGGTGTGTGTGGTGTTAAATAAAAAAGAACTCGGGGGTAGGATCGAACCCGCAGCCCTGAGGCGAAGTTTGAAAATAAAATCGGCCAGCCAGAATGAGTTAGTGAAAGATGTTTGAATTTATTTAAGAACCAAATTGACAGGTGCGCGGCCGGAAGTCGTCAAGCGTTACGACGACGATGACGACGACGATAACGACGACGATGACGATGACGACGACGACGACGTAGGTTTGTTTGTTATAAGCGAAGTAAAAAAAGAAAACAACGTTAATACTTAAGCGGGAAAAAAACACAAAAAAAACTAACGTAAAGCAAACGAACGATGAAAACAGAAAAACGAACACGTGAAAAATGGCTTCAATAAGCCCGTTTCGATATTAAAATTTAAAAAATCGGTGGGTACCCGGGTGTTTTTGGGTGTCGCTAATAATAAGCGAAGTAAAAAAAAAAGCAGGAAAACGAAACACTGGTTCAATATTTAAATTCAAAAAATCGAAAAAAAACATCTCACACCACGATTCGAAGCCAAAACTTTTAGATAATGAACCAAGGCCTTAACCAACTAAGCTAACGCGATGTACATGAAATCTACTCAGTTTTTCAACTATATAAAGTAAATCAGGTCACAACGTCATCTGACGCATGCGTAGAATCGGTCATTGTCACGAGAGAACCGTTTTTGTTGATCCCCCCTGTCGAAAATTGTCGATTTCGGGGTGAAAAAGTTAACGTTTTTGGCCAATTTTTCGATATAGTCCGAGCAAAGGATGAAGCTTCGATGTGATACCGAGTTTGTGAATTTTCGTCGCGCCTGTCGAAAGTTTTTAGCAGACATCCAAACATACACACATACATACATACATACATTTTCGCTTTTATATATATATATATATATAGATTATATTGGACCCAACATATCGTAATGATTTCAAAAGTTTTTAAAAAATGACTCGTACGTCATATATATATATATATATATATATATATATATATATATATATATATATATATATATATGCAAAAACTTTCAACAGAGATGACAGATGTTACTATTGATTTCCATAAGAATAGAAAGATCAAAAAGGTATGTTAGTAAACTTAACAATATATATAAACCTTATCTATTATCGACTCTGAATCTAATCACTCAGTAAAGAAAGTTCAGCATCTCATAAATAATATCTAATCTATCTTATAACGGACAAATATTTATTAATAAAAAACATTATAATGAAGCCTTAGCTAAATCAGATTTTAATAATAATAATAGTCAAATTGATAAAACTCACTATGTCTGTCTATCTATCTGTCTATATATTTTCAAACTCTATGTCTTCCGAAACGAAAAGTTGCCGAGCGACGCTAGAGGCCTCAAATGATTTGATTTTTTATGAAACATTCTTTTTTAAGGAGTCAAACGGCGTCAAAATTAAAAATATCGTTATACACTTTGTATATTCTTCTTAGTTTATTTGTAATAATATCATATTGTCACGTTAGTATAGTGGTAACGTCACTAGCTTTGAATGCATGGTTTTGCTTTCGGTTTCGATTCTAGCTGATTGCACCTAAATACTTTTTTACATTTGAAATCACGACTCTATAATACTATATACGAAATCTGGACAAATTAAAATATGATATTTAAGCGGGACCCCCTCTTCTGCTAGTGAAATTACATATATTAAGTACGAATCCAATTAAACTAGCTGTATCAAGGGTAGAAAAAGGGTACCATCCCATGTTATATCTCATAATATGGATATGGGTAATTCTGAGCATAAAACTTCTAAAAACATTAGGCATGGATAACTCCAATCATATAGGAGCTAGTACTCAAACAAACATCACAAAAATAAGAATAAGAAGAAAAACAGACGCAGGGAGTGTATATGGTTTAATCCGCCTTACAGTGCTCACAACCAAAACAATGTGCCAACTGAATTCTATCAGATTTTTATGGGAACCTTCCTAAAGATAATAAATTAAGTATGTTCATAAACAAAACATTATAATTCTTAACATCTGTTAACATATAGAAAGCTATAATAATTCAAAATTTGATAGGTTAATTAAGGACAGTAGGCAAGGTAACAGCCAGAAGCCTGAAAATGAAACTCTCTGTAACTGTAAAAATAACAATGAACGTCCCTTATAAATGTATTATTTTTGTCATTGTATAACTAGCACTTATATAGGATCGAAAGCTGTCAATTTAAGGAAAGATTCCGCAACCATATAAATAAAAAAGGAGGAAACTAATAGGAAATCGACATACTTAGCTAACTGGGTAAAAGAACTGCGTGGAAATAACACAGAATAGAAAATGAAACTGTTTATATAATACGTGCAAGAGAATATACACCTAACAAATCTGCACTTTCGAAGCTTATCATATAGTCAAAGGATTTTTTTTTTAAATAAACGGCAAAAACTCTTACAGTACTGTTTGCATAGAACTTAATATTTATTATCCAACCTAAAACCCGAGTGGGAAAATTAAAGTTAAATAATAATCAGTAGTTTATAGTTTCACGAAAACAAATAAAATAATAAAAATATATAAGAAAGAAAAAAAAATAAAACAAATAATTTAATAAACAAAAGTAAGTGACAAGAACTACGATCTCATGGATGGATGCAAATATAATAGAAAAGGTATGGGTTCCACCATCTTCAAGCAACTGGTAGAAATTCATAGGATATAATTTAACAAATATTGTATAAATAATTGTTTTGCTTAGCTCATATTCAACAATAATATAATATAAATTAAACCATTATCTAACTGAAATCACAAATATTATGTGTACATTAGGAAATAACTAAGTTCTCATGAATTGGACAAGTATTTAATTAAATAAATATATATAATTGCACACACACACACACACACACATATATATTATATATATATTTATTTAATTAAATACTTTTCCAATTTATGAGAACTTAGTTATTTCCTAATGTACACATAATATTTGTAATATATATATATATATATATATATATAAGTCTGAGGAAGCTACAGACGGCCAAAAAAACGGCCGGGTAGCTGAAACAATAATGTAACTTAACAGAAAGATACGGTAATAAAAAATAGGACGCATATTTGCTCTACAACAGTATTGAGCACTTTCTTCAGTTTTTATTAATTACCATTTCCACTATATATATATATATATATATATATATATATATATATATATATATATATATATATATATATATATATATATATATGTGTGTGTGTTACAACAAAACGTCCCCTTTTCTTGGAAGTAAGAAAAACATTAAATAAATACAAATGAGATTAGATAGACCGAAATTCGAACCTTGTAAGCAAGGTTCGGAAATAGGTTCAGAAATAGGGTCAGAAATGGAATGTAGAATTCGCATTGTTCAAGTTAATATAAAATCGTAGATATGTTTGAGCAAAATAAATTTTGATTGTTCAATTCTTTTTATGAAAACTGAATTAAAATAAGGTCAGTTAGAAGAACGAACAATAGAACATTAAAAACATATTGAAAAATAAGTTAGGTCGAAAAGTAGGTTAGGAGAAATCCTTATTGGCTAAAGTGTGTTTTGAAAATATATGTTTAAGCCACATGAGTTTCCCACGCGTGTGTTGCACGTGTTTGAAGCCATACATGACGTCATAGCAGAAAATGAATTCTCAAAATAGTTTGCTAGTTTTAGGAGATTAGTTGGACAGAGAGGTAGAAAGAGTTGGACAGACGGGAGACAGAGCTGACATTGGTCAGAAGGGGGTCCCCCTTTGGAAGCGAAGGGTTAGAAAGTTTTAATCATGTAGTCGATTTTTGAATTCCCGGATGTCATCATAATTGCAACCGGCCGAATGTAATGAAAGAACACATCATATTTTTAACTGCGTATTCGAATTGTGTCATTCTTCAACAATTAAAGGTAATGTGAAACATCCTTAATATAAACATCGTCATAATATACTTGGTGTATAAACCACCTAAGTAATGTGTCTCCTCTCTATCTAAGTAACGACAGTCCCCTCCTGTGTCATAAGAACAGATAACCCTCCTCTCGTCTATATACGTTATAAGAGGAAACAATCGTAAAACGTATAAACGTATATCTCACCCTCTGTGAAACAGAACTGTGGAACTGTATAAATGTCGTTCTCCCTATCTTCTAATACGGACCCCTACGTAACATATATATATATATATATGTATATATATATATATATATATATATGTATATGTGTGTGTATATATAAATGTCGTTCTCCCTCTCTCTTCTAATACGGCCCCCTACGTAACATATATATATATATATATGTATGTATGTATATATATGTGTGTATATATATGTGTGTGTATGTGTATATATATATGTATATATATATATGTATAATCTTTATGCTTGTGTGTATGTGAGTGAGTGTATGTGTATGAATATATAAAAGTTAACAAATGCAAATATGTTTAATCACAACGGAACTAACTGTACAAATATCCAATCGAATTTTCTCTTTGACTGGACCGAGTGACTACTTAGGTTTGTAGATACCTGCTCTATTAGACACGATATAGTTTCTACTTTAGTACCTATAAAGTTTATTAAAGTGTATTTATTTATTTAATATACAATTTTAAATATATATATATATATATATATATATATATATATATATATATATATATGCATACAAACACCTTACTGATAATCTTACCATATAGGAAAGAGCAATGTGCAAAATGTAAAGACTTTTTTAAACGGATGTAGACCCGTTGCAGATATAACAAGAAAAAATGTGCCCGAGCAAAGCAAGGCTGAACTGCTAGTATATATATATATATATATATATATATATATATATATATATATATATATATATATGTATGTATATATATACCTTCTGCCAACAAATTCGGAGAAATTTTGCTTGCCCATCTAGTTGTAACTATTTATCTAGGTACATTACTAAATCATTCATATAAAATCATAGGATTATGTAATTTAATATTTTATGTATGCTATCATCATTTTTACTCGCTAGAAGTTCTCACATCGCACATCATCAGAGATTACTCACTTCGGTGACTGGGTAAAATAACAATAAATTGAACCATAATCTAACAAAACCCCCAGATAATATGAATTAGAAACACGAGGAAAGAATTTATACAAAGTTTCCAGAAATTTTGCCAGCATTTAATTAATATACATAAATATGTATATATATATATATATATATATATATATATATTATATATATATGTTTATATATACATATATATATGCATATATATATGCATATATATATGCCTGTGTGTATATCTGTGTGTATATGTATGCATGTATGTATGTATTTATGTATGTATGTATTATGTATGTATGCATGTATGCATGTATGCATGTATGTATGTATATGCGAGGAGCATATGTATAAATATATTTGAGTTTACAAATGTGCACACACACACACACATATATATATTTATATATATATATATATATATATATATGTATATGACAAGGAAACTACATATGAAACTTTCTAATCTTTCTAATTAAATTATCTCCATTTGACTGGGTCAAATAAATTATTGTGTATGTAGGGATTAGTCCCCGAAATAATTTCTAATTGAGTATCTGTAAACTTATTAAAATATATTAATCTTTTAATTTATTTTATATACAATAGTGTGTTAATATATATGTATATGCACATTATATATATATATATTTATATATATATACTAGCTGTACCCGGCCACGCGTTGCTGTGGCTCAGTTTGTTAAAATGGAACACATGTGAAAGTAGAGAAAAGTTTGATTCTTATTTTCAAGAGAATGTACAAATTATTTTTTTAACAGATGTTAAGAAAATAAACAGAAAAATACTTCCATCATTAATTATGCAAAAAAATAAATAAAATGTTGATTTAGTGTTTCAATATACTTATAAATTACGATAAAACTTGCTGAGTATGCACTGTTTTACGGTTGTTGTAAAAATGGAACGGAAACTTTAATTTCGCTTCATTTTAATCTTTCTTAATTTTTTAATTGTGCCCCCCAAACGAATATAATCAAAACAGTAACATTAAACAATTGTACTTTATGTATATAAAACACAAAATGGGTGTTTGTATTACTATACACATAGATTCGAAAAAGTTGTCAAAAAACAAATATATAACAAATAAATGTTATCAAAGGCAAGATAAGTTACTTTTCTGCCAAACTGGATATATTTTTTTGTGTTTTTATTCAATGTAACATATTTATTCAGCTCGAAAAACATACAGTGTTTACCGATGTATTCGAAAATTCAAGATGGCGTCTCACACCCTCTTTAACACCGTAAGCATGGACAAAGGTGTTATAAATAAAAAACTATAGAAAATACTATTAAAAACCCGCCGAATATATGTCAACCTATGTCAGGGTAACATATATTGAGCGAGTTTTTAACAGTATTTTATCCGGTTTTTTATTTATAACATCTTTTCCCACACTTACCGTGTTAAAGAGACAATCAGACGCCATCTTGAATGTTCCAATACATCGGTAAACACTGTATGGTTTTCGAGCTGAATAAACATGTTACATTGAATAAAAACACGAAAAATATATCCAGTTTGGTAGAAAAGTAACTTATCTTGCCTTTGATAACATTTATTTGTTATATATTTCTTTTTGGACAACTTTTTCGAATCTATGTGTACAAACCCCACAATATATTTATTAAAAAAAGATTTTTTTTTTTTTAAAGTTAATAACGAAAGGGAAATAATTCCATTTTTAAACGAAAAAGTCAGTTTACCTAACTTACTGTATTAATGCTATTTTTTAAGCAAGAAAAAAAAGGGTAAATATCCAGATACGCTACTACAGAACACCGACCACTCTTATTTGTTTTTTGTAGGTAATTGAGGTCGCTGACAACGAATCTGATAGTCAAACTTGGGGCAAATTTACCGTTTGCATGGTATTTACCCCTGAACCCACGAACTTCTTTTCCACCATTTTGCAGCTTCCGTTTATGCTACGCGCATGCACGCTGTAGCATAAACGACGGCTTCACCAAGCAAACTATGTTGGGGGAGGGGATTTTTTTCCAGGACATAGAATTTTCTAATTTTCAAAAATACATTATAGCGCTTTTTGGGTGGAAAATTTAAAATTAGCTGAAAAAGAAATAAAATAAGAAAAGGAAAGCACACCAAGTTGGAGTAGGGGGGGTAATTTATCTGGTTTTTTTTTACCTGGAACATCGAATTTTCAAATTTTCCGTAAGTAACGCACCGACATTTACCAATTAGAACACCATTTAACATTTTCCGAAGATTTTACTTTGTACATTGGGGGCGCGAGCGGGGGGGGGAGCGGATGTGATGTTGGCGCGCGCGCCCCAACATCACATCTCCCCCCCCCAACAAATTAGAGTGGTCGGTGTTCTGTAGTAGCGTATCTGGATATTTACCAAAAAAAAATATTTAGGTTTGGCTATAAATTCCTAAACACATTTCACCCTAAATAATTTAGGTGACTGAAATAGGAATCTAATTGAATCTTTAATTTCCTGAATAGTATCCGATAATTCATTTTTCTTCGAGTTATATCGAATATATTAATACGGACTTTAGGGGCTTTTTTCGTAATGTTACTGTAAAAATTATTTTTTATTGTTACAAATTACAATGCTTTAAAAAAAGCAAAAATAAATTCTTGCGTTTTTTATTTACTACTGAAAACCATAACTTTAGTAAAGGTATTTTTTGTTTAAACAAAATAAAACATTTTCACCAAGAGTTAAGTAAAAATAATTAGTTCATTATATTCTGCGATCATCATTTGAAAAATACTGCAATTTTCATTAAAATTGGTTAATTTCCTGATTTTTGGTGAATTTTTAAGTAAAGGGAGGAATCAAAATGTGTATACACTTTGAGCGTCGGCATTCATTTTTCGACCACGTGTGGTTAATTTAAAGTTCAATCACATGGTTACAATAAACCCATTGAAAATTTACCGATATTGTAAACACATTCTGTTTACATTAAGCCTGTGGTGTTTTTTTAGTGATGCAATGTTGTCAACTGAGATTTTTAAAAAAATCCGCGAGATCAGGAGAAAGAAATGTCCAGAAAATCGCTAGCCAGTTTGGCAGAAAAGTAACTTATCTTGCCTTTGATAACATTTATTTGTTATATATTTGTTTTTTGACAACTTTTTCGAATCTATGTGTACAGTAATACAAACCCGTGTACAGTAATACAAACCCCTTCGGGGAGATTGGAATGCCCCCCCCCACCTAAAATGTACTTGGAAAAATCGATTTTATAGTGAGATTTAAGAATGGTTAGTCGAAAAAAAGGTGAAAAACAAAACAAATAATCAATAAATAATTGTTACCAAAGGCAATAAATGCTACTTTTTTTTTACTTACATGAATGAGTTTATTTTATGTTTTAAAGTATTTTCAAGCAATTTAATGCGGGTGTCTGGGTGTCAAATACCTCCAGATTTTCTAGAATTTCCCGCTAGATTGTAAACGAAATCTCCAGATCTAGCAGGAAAACCGCTAAAATTGTAACACTGGTCACGTGACAGGAAGCGGTAATAAATAATTGTCCCTAAATAAAAAATGGCCTCTCGGTACAAAGAAATCCAGCTATTTATCATAGAAAAATTAAGTATAATGTTATAATTAAAAAGAAATATATAAACACACACATGGATATAGTAAACATATTATACCAAAACGTGGAAGCCATCCGTCCAGTGGTTTTTTAGACAATTATTCCGAACGAACCAACATTTACATTTATATATATATAGATATAGACCTTATTAATAGTAAATTACTAAACAGTTAAACCATATATGAAAAGGCGATGTATATAATGTAAATAATTATTTTCGTATTTACGACTGATATAAACATATGTTAGATGAAAAAAACTAGTTAACAAATTACAGAAAATAAATGCTAGATTAATAAGTTTTGGGTTTTTTTTTTTTTTTTTTTTACTAACGTTCAGCCCTAACAAGGCTTATCACAACTTGAACGAAAAAGGCTACTATTTGGGTCCATTCCTACGAAACATTTACAGGATGCTGGTTTACGTTACACATAAACTTCCGCATATCAGTACAGGTAGGAATAAACTATTAGAATAGAAAGCTTTCTGGCATTTAGGGACCCCAACAGTGAAAGGGTGATATTTCTTGCTAACGGGTTTGTCTCTTTTTTTTCCTCATTTTTCTTTCTTTTGAAGATTGTAATGATGGGTATGGGGCAGCCAAACAGCTGCCAATATTGCCCCGCTTTTTATTGAAACCAACCGAGAGCTCTTTTTAGTATCCTCGCTGTTCCCTTAAGTGCAATTGTCTGGATCTCTCTTGCACTTGATTCACCAGGAATATTAGTAAGGTAGGACGTCAGGTTCTTCTTCATAAGCCCTGTAGCACATATGATAACTGGTATGATTGATATCCCCCTAAGATTCCAGTTTCTGTTACTATCATACATGAGACCTTGATTGTGTACGTCGATGGTGCACAAGGTCAACGAGTTCATCAGAGCACGTTCCATTAAAATATAGTAAACAAACACAGAGATGCAACATTGCGGAGATGGGACAGGGATTTTACTTCGGCGTGGGTGTCATTTTCTAACGATTCTGCCATTGTTTTAGATTTATGTACATCAGACCTTCCATTGTGCATGTAACTGAGCTTTGTATCATCAGCAAATATACCCATCTCGGACACAATAGTGGTCGAAGGATCGACGCCGTAGGCACTCCCGCATTTATGTTAGGCTGTTTTTTTTTTTTGCCTCCTCAAGTTGAAAGTATTTTTTTGAAATGACGTGAACACTAGAATATTTCAATTAAAAGTCAAATATAAACGGGTAAAATTATAGAGGAATAAAAGGCGAATCAAATAAGGTATAGGTTGTTTAAACATTTACATTAAATTTAGCTTACACTAGACTACCCGTGACTCGTTGGGTCAGTATGTTATATTAGCTATGGAAGTCATGTATGAGCGTGGCACTTGTGACGTAAAATGTTTTGTTTTGTTTTGTTTTTTTGACATAACAGAATCATTTCTATTAAAGTATATTATACTGAAAAATCGCGAACGGATCACTCAAACATGAAAAAAAAAACATCCTCCCTATTCGTGTAAAGTTACCGATTTTTCCGAATAATCGTTAAAAAATCGAAAACTAAACATGATTTTCCTACGAATCGAACGCCGAGGAAAGTCATTTAGAACCAAAAACGCACATGAACCTACCGATGAGAAATATAAGAATGAAACCCCCATATTGGAATCCTTCAACCAAGTTATAGAAACTTAAAATCTATGAAAAAAATAATTAATAATACCTGAAGCAAAAAAATAAAACCTAAATAAATAAAATAAAATAAAACTAATATTGAAACAGATTAGTAAATGTGGCAACAAATTAACCGTTCTCACACAACTATTTTGTATCTAGAAATGTAAACAAAAAATAAAAAAGTAGGAAGAAAGGAAGTAAAAGGGACAGATAGAGAGTAGTAGTAGTAGTAGTAGTAGTAGTTTTGGCTTTACTACAATTGTTCTTATGTTTGTCAACGGGTTAAAGTTGTTTAGTTGTAAGAAAATAGCGACAGTATTGTTGTAATAAAGAATAGTTGCAAAACACCCCCACTCTTCCCATGTTAAATAATAATTTCGAAATAATAACGTTAATATTTCAGTGCGCAGGGCAAAATCGGTAAAAGAAGCGATTTTTGTTCACTTATTTACGTTGTAATAGGTTAATGTTTATGTGCGCATGCCCAACCGGGTGTCGTAAATCGGAAAGTGGGTTACATCACTCGTTGCAAGGTCAGTTGAATTTTATAATTATATAGATTTGCAGTTTTTGAAAAAATTACGAGTGCGGACTTTCTTTTTGCCGGCACTATATATATATGTATATATATATATATATTATATATATATATACAGGCCAAGAAACCCGATGTTTTCCAGAATTGAATGAGAATCAACAAATGTGTACATGAAAATCGGATAAATCCACCATTTTTTAATCAAATTGATTGATTGGCTGCTTTTGTTATACATCCCACCTGTGTACCGAGAGGAATCTTCACATGCCTCCCCGCAATGTCTTAATCCACCAATGCATTGTAGTCTACATTGCATAGTGGATGATCTACTTTTGAATTTGTAAAACTATATGTGAATAATAGCCTCACTCAAAAGTTAAAATTCAAAAGTCAAATATCATGTTTCAGCTGAGCTCTAAACCGAAAGAATAATTTCGAACGCGCCCCTGTCTTATCCAAGAACCAACTGATTTTACGACATTATTTTTACAAAATCACTTGAATAAATGTCAAACCTACAAAAGTCAAGTATCATCCTTCAATTGTACTCTAAAATGAAACATTCATTCCGAACGCGCCTCTGCCTTATAAAAGAACCTACTGTTGAGTTTAGATTTATTCCCAAGTGCACTTGTGATGTTAGTTTGTATAAAAAGGTTTATCTTTGGTCAAATTCGGAATTTCTTCTTTAATCGGATTCTTTCGGTTATCAATTTCTGATACATATCGAACGTATTCCGATAGAAAACCTAAGTAAGAACACTTCCAGGTTGAACAACCTAAGTAAGAACACTTCCAGGTTCTCTCTCTCTCCTTAAAATCCTTACATTCGTGTGAAATTTCAAAGACAAATCAGCCCAGCTGTTTCATAGTCTAGAGGGAACCAACTCACACACGGATAAAGTTCTTTTTATATAATAGAAGAGATATATACACACGTAATCTAATGAATAAATATATCTATTTATCTATCAATCTATCTACCTACCTATCTTCATATACTGATGTTACCATGCAAGACAGGAATTGTACGTTTTCAACTCCAAAAACTTTTTTCTAAAATATGTTTTATCAATAAATAAAGCAATATGCCGACCATTTAAAAACGATTTTTAAATAGTCGAAAATTATTTTAATGGATTGAAAAATGGAAATACAAATTGTACAATGACGAACATCTTAACGTCCATTTTGGACATTTTTTTTTTCTTGTAAAGTTTTTTGAATAAATAACTTTTGTTTCGATTTTGTTAAATGAAAACAAAAAAATCATAATTCATTTA
This sequence comes from Euprymna scolopes, assembly GCF_053919585.1. Lineage (NCBI taxonomy): Eukaryota > Metazoa > Mollusca > Cephalopoda > Sepiida > Sepiolidae > Euprymna > Euprymna scolopes. The sequence goes on from NC_136513.1 coordinate 33,452,001, forward strand.
ATTCGAATTTAGTATGTTAAAAGCATTTCAAAAGTTTTTCAAATGTCGAATCGCTCTTTTATGATGGACGAGGCAAGTTGACAAACTATTGCAACAAACTTTTGGTAGAAAATAAACAGACATGAAATATGTTTTTCTCAAGAACCAATACTCTGCGAATTCCAAATATTTGGAGGCCGAATTGACGAGGTAATGTTTTTCTCTTTTTCCCCCTCTTCTCTTTCTCTCTCTCTATCTCTCTGTCTCTCCTTAAAATTTCCCCTCCATTTATTTACCCTTTTTTCTCTTTTCCCTCCTCTTCTCTCTCTCTATATATATCTCTCTCCTTAAAAATTTCCCTCCATTTATTTACCCTTTTTCTCTTCCCTCCCCTCTTCTCTCTCTCTCTATATCTCTCTCTCCTTAAAAATTTCCCTCCATTTATTTACCCTTTTTCTCTTCCCTCCCCTCTTCTCTCTCTCTATATATATCTCTCTCCTTAAAAAGTTCCCTCCATTTATTCCCCCTTTTTCTCTTCCCTCCCCTCTTCTCTCTCTATATATATATCTCTCTCCTTAAAAAGTTCCCTCCATTTATTTCCCCTTTTTCTCTTTTTCCCCCTCTTCTCTCTCTCTCCTTAAAATTATCCCTCCATTTATTTCCCCTTTTTCTCTCTCTCTCTCTTTCTCTCCTTAAAATGTTCCCTCCATTTATTTCCCCTTTTTCTCTTCCCCCCCCCCTTCTCTCTCTCTCTCTCTTTCTCCTTACAATTTTCCCTCCATTTATTTCCCCTTTTTCTCTTTTCCCCCCTCTTCTCTCTCTCTCTCTCTCTCTCTCTCTCTCTCTATCTATCTTTCTCCTTATAATTTTCCCTCCATTTATTTCCCCTTTTTTCTCACCATCTTTTTCTCACCATCTTTTTCTCACCATCAGAAGCAATACACTTTTGCCAACGCAAGACAAGTGTATTTATGCTAGTTATGTAAAAGTCTTGCTATCTGGTGGTGATAAAATGGTTGAAGGCGTTTTTGATAACACTTATGTTTCAGAAGCATTTTTCACACAGAAAATTGTCGAGATGCTTTAAAAGTGGTAGTCGATAGGTGTGGAGTCTGTAGATTATGTCGCATGAGGCAGAGTTACGTAGCCCAATTCGTTCAACTTCTGCAGGGTCGGTTTACCAACGTTCGATAGGGTATTGTTGTGGAGAATAATTATGCGTTTTTATTGACTAATGCTGGGTGTTGTTGAAATTACTCATCTATTTCATTCATTTGTTGACGGTGCTCTCCGCCGTAATGGTTTCGGCTGCATTCAAAAACCTGCAATGGATAGGTAAGTTCGCTGACCATTAAGTAGTCAGCATGATTATATTTTTGGTGCAACTCTGGCTTCGAGAAGTGCTGTGGAGCTTCGCCGGCGTTTAACCACTGAACTGAGCGTCGCCGGTTGTCGCAAATAACGAACTTTTCGAACATGTCGTTCTTGTTGCGTATATGAAGGAAAGTTGACACTTCATTTGTTTCTTTTGATTGTCGTTCAATTCGTGAGCCACCTATTTATTAAATTCTTTCGTCTTTCAAATCTCTCCAAATTGGTTGGAAATCGTCGTATACAGGTGACCCAAAAAACGGGCCCAAATATTATTAGGCCCCGTTTCTTAGTTTTTTGTCCGAATGAAATGAAACTTTGGTCATAACTAGTTTATTATATTCAAAACATCACATCAAAACACTAGAGTCTTTGGCTTTTTTTCTCCGTTCTACAGCATATGTTCTAGATGGCCTCCATTTAGCTTTTAATTTTTGGGGGTCACCCTGTACATTACCTCTAATTCAGAGGTAAGTTCTTGAACAGTTGTGCAAGGATTGGCTTCGACTAAAGTTCTATAGTGGTAGTTTCAACATCTTTGCATTTATTCCTTTTTTATTCAACCTTCTGAAAAGAAGGAATAATTGTTTTTAAAACGATTTTAATTAAAACAATTGTATAGTGACGAACGCTCTTTAAACTGATATATAAAGTAAATGTATTAAACCGAAAACCTATTTGAAAATATATCATTTGAAATCAAAATTAAAAATTCCGCAAAAACTTTTTTATCAACACACACACACACATACACACACAGACACACACACACACATATATATATATATATATATATATATATATATATATCGCAACCCCCCATGACCTCATTCACTCTTTCACTCTTACATACATATATATATATATATATATATATATATATATATATATATATAATGGGTTAAGGAATTCCAACGAAAGAAAGATGTATATTTAAATAAGAGGGTTGTCACCAACAATGTGTATTTTTTAACATTATTTTATTATTCCGTGTCTTGGTTTTTCATTGAGAATTATGTTTGGATCATTGTAATAATGTTTTTAAATCATTGAAATCGTTTTTATGCGTTTCAGACGTTCTGCGAAGCGTCCTCCTCAGAAATTATTTTCAAATGTGTTGGAGATGTAAAAATGGCATTTTCGTAGATAATTTGAAGTGTTTCCAAGGGGTCGAGGCGTGTAAGTGTCTATTATTCATTGGCATGTTCAATTTTTATTACTCTTTTATTGGGCTTGTCAAAGCCGCTGACCTTGGCTGTAGTCACTCTCTCTTTCTGCTTGTATTTTTTCCTTTTCCTTTATGGTAGGGTGTGTGTGTGTGTGTGTGTGTGTGTGTGTGTGTGTGTGTGTGTGTGTGTGTGTGTGTGTGTGTGTGTGTGTGCGTGCGTGTGTGTATCTGTGTTTTCTTTTTTTGGTATGGCCAGGAAATCATACCTACGTAATATTTCTTGTTATTCGGGTTTTCTTTCGCAAATATTGTGGCCTGGTAAACTACGCTTTTTGTTAGACATTTATTTTGAAGTGGGCAAAGTGTGCGGTGTCTACAGTTGCATTTATCTTGTTCGTTATTAGTATTTTTATTTATGGTTGTTCTTGTCCGGGGTTGGTTTATTATTATTATTATTATTATTATTATTATTATTATTATTATTATTATTATTATTATCTATATATTAATTTGCTTGTCCGTGCGGTGTCACGTCATCATCATCGCAAACATTAATTAATGAAACGCGTCATCATCATCGCAAACATTAAACGGAAGCTGCAAAATGGTGGAAAGTAGTTCGTGGGTTCAGGGGTAAATAACATGCAAACGGTAAATTTGCCCCAAGTTTGACTATCAGATTCGTTGTCAGCGACCTCAATTACCTATAAAAAAAACAAATTAGAGTGGTCGGTGTTCTGTAGTAGCGTATCTGGATATTTACCGTTCTTCTTTTTTTCTTATTTTAAAACAAATTATTAAAAAAAAGATACAAGACCATTACATTTTTTTCATTAAATCGCTATTTAGGTGAAGGTTCAAAATAGTTAACCCTTCTCCCCATAACCGTTTTTTTTTCATGCAGTAAAATACTTTGTTTCAATAATTATGGTTTAAATAAATATTTATTCCTTATTTAAAGATTTACAGTATATTTTATTTAACTGAAGAAATATTTATTGTTCATACATATATTTTTCCCTTATTTTTTTTACATTGTAAGGTGATGTTTCAGAATAGTTAACCCCCTCCTCATATTAAGAATGGCTTTCGGCATGATTCTTACAATAGTGCTATCAAAGTTTATTGATTTTTCTTATTTAACAAAAATTATAAAAAAGATACAAGAACATTTTAAACATTTTTTTCGTTAAATCGTTTTTTAGGTGAAGGTTTAGAATAGTCAAACCCTCTCCCCTTATTAAGAATGGCATTTTATTATTTCAGCATGATGCTTACATTTTTCTTAATATAGCTTACTTAACTATATAACATTGACAATAAATTTGATAGGTATAACTTACCTCACATCATTTTGATTATCGAAAAATCAAAATTTAACTGTACTTCGTAAGATTTACAGAAACACTTCATTTTCTATGCATGTAATACACAAGAATCTGAATATTATAACAGATTACAATGTTTTTATGGAAAAACTTTTGTACAGAAAATTCAAAGTGTTCTATTTATATTATCAGGAAGTTGTGATGCATTAATTGAAATCTATATCAATAATTCGACTTAAAAATATTTGTGAATTTCCAAATCTTCATTGAATTAAATTAAAAATGAATAGAAAAGTCTATCGCATATGTAAAAGTTGACAGTTGCTTATTTAACTTCATTAAAAGCCATCAAAGTCAACTAAGAGCTGCTCAATATTCTGGCTTAATGGATCATTTAGCAAGGAATGAAGATGGTTATTCTGGTGTACCAGTTATTCTACCATCTACATTTACAGGAAGTCCTAGGAATCTACAACAGCTTTATCAAGATGCAATGGCAGTTTTCTGTGACCTATTCATTACTCACACATGTAATCCAAAATGTCCTGAAATATTAAACAACTTGGGGTCATCAGAACTTTCACAAAATCGATGTCAGCAATGTCACACAGTTTTTTAAATTCACAATCTGACTCCCCAGAACCTGCTGACTGGCCACTATTCTCACTCCAAGCAGCTGATCGACGTCCCTGTCACCGCCTCAATCATCACCAGCACTTCCTGACAATATCAACAGCATCAGTTACGATCGCATTGACCTTCAATAAAAGTTTAAACTAAAGTTCTTTGTTTGTTCTACTTGCTTCCATACGTTCATTTTTATAAGGAATTTCTTACTGATGTGTTTTAAAAGATTTGAACTACCGTGGAATTTCCACGGGTCCTGCTAGTTATTACTATTATTATTATTATTATTATTATTATTATTATTATTATTATTATTAGCTCTACCTCCGTATTGAGCACTATTGAAGTAAATACTTAAAGTTTACGCATAAATTTATACTTTCGTATATTTTATGTGAGTAAATGAAGTAGTTATATATATATATATATATATATATATATATATATATATATATATATATATATATATAATGTATAAGTAACTGTATGCGTATGTGTGTGCGTGCGAGTTTGTTCCCTATGGACTCGGAAACAGCTACGCCGATTTTCTGTTGGAATTTCACAGGAAATTACGTTAAGTGTCTAAGAGTGTTATAATATAGGTATAGTATCGGAATACATCTGCTAAGTTTTGAAAAACGATAATCGAACCAATGCGATTAAAGATAAAAGTCCGATTTGAACTAAAGTTAACAATTTTATACAACCTAACATCACAAGTTTAATTGAAAAGTTTTATAACCTCACATTAGGAATTGCCAAGTTTTAGCACAATTGAACCATGATACTTGACTTTTGTCCTCTTAATTTTAATTCAGGTTTTTATCTCCATATATAATAAAATGACTGCAGAAATCCCCCTCTTGATCAACAGATGCCACATAAAATTCAATACAGCAAGGCTTATGGCTACTATTATATGTAACTTTCGAACACCTATGCTGATACATTCAATTGTGATAATAAAATACGACATTACATCCTAAGAGTCAACACCATCATAATCGCAACATCGTTAGAGGAAAGGGTAGCTATTTTCCCTCCTAAGATTTAGTCCTACCACAGGCACTAGTCGTCACTGGGAGCAAGTCTACATGTCCACAAATTGTACGCTTACACCGCCCGTAACAGGCTCATACATACACAAATGTACCATAAAATTTCCCGTAGTAAAATAGAAAAAAATAATGAAGTCTCCCTCTAGAAAAGTCCGTTGCCCCTGATTGGTTGGCTGCTATTTCTCTGATTCCGGAATTAGATCTTTCTAAACGAACACTTCAGAACATTACAATATGTTGCCATTAGGACAAATGTTGATTCGCACGTCATAAATTTCAGTTAAAAGACATTTAATTCGAAATATATAACAACAGCGAACACATCTTCCGCCCCTTTTGCATAATTAATGACTGTTTAGCTTCTCTGCTAAGATTAAACATGCACAAACATAGGTATAGTATCTATTAATGTATCTTCTATATTTTTCTTTCTTTTTTCTTTCTTTATTTCTTTCTTTGTGTTAGTCGCTGTCGAATGTAAACAAGATGCTAGTAGTGGATGATTGATATTATATCAGTCGGGTTAGGGTTAGGGGTCCAATGAATAGTGTGTGCTTATTTCCCCCTTTTACACATCTAACTGTACACCTTAACTGGTACTTCTCTATTTTAAACCCCGTTTTTTCGTGAATCTCAATCGGTAACCCCCGTGAACGATAAAAATGGCCGGATTACACTGAGCGAACGGAAGTCAATAAAAAAACGAACAAAAATAAAAAAATAAACAAACATAATAATAATAATAAATTCATCAATTTTACTGTTTAGATTTATTTTTGCTATTGGCAAGGTCCTGGATATGACCTTAAACTATATCCAGTTGTGAGGCCCCAGCTCGAGGGATTTGGGGAGTGTGGAGCCACCCTTTAATTACTATTGCTCCCACGTCCACTCTGACCCGGAATGCTAGTACCTGGTAGGGTCCCAACTATGGGTTGAATAGAAACCGACTTGAAAACACCAAATATATTCTATTAAAAAAATGTTCTTCAAAATCTTTGGATTCGGAATTAAATAACCTGAAAAGGGTTGATATGCCGTAAAACAAAAACAACAACCAATCTATTGGCAAATGTTTTTCTGCTTTTTTGTTTTTGTTTTTGTTTTTTTCTGCTTTTTTGTTTTTGTTTTTTTTTCTGCTTTTTATTTTTGTTACAAAAGTGTTGTTTCTTTTAATTAGTAAACAATTTTTTTTTTGTTTTTTTTTTGTGTATGGAAAGTTTTTTTTTTGTTTTGTTTTTTTTTTGTTTTTTTTCATGACGTAACCCAGCGTTGTTTCACCCCTAAAAAATGACAATCTACTTTCTTTTTGCCTAATCCGTTTAAACCGCCTTTAAAAAGGTACTTTACGACCTGAGCCCAGCGTAGTATCAACGCCCACAACTTCCCCCATGTTAAGAACGGCTTCCAAGGTTGGGAGTGTTTATTCCGAAAGTCGTTCTTAACATGAGGAGGTTGAGATGTTTAAACTACGCTATCTTAGTTCGTAAAAAATAACCTCCTTTCTTCTTTTTTTCTTTCAGTTTTTTGGTCGTCTGCTCACTCGCGTCTCTTTTTGTTCAGTCGTTATAATCCGGCCATTTTCGTCGTTCGCCGGGCGTTGCCAAGCAAGACTCACAGAGAAACAGGATGCAAACTGTAAAAGTACTCATTAATTAATTAATTAGGATAAACGATTCTTTCTCATTCTGATAGCCTACAAGCGGAGGATGATGTTTGCACAAATATATATGCCGCGGTTTGAGGAATAGTGTTCATTTTTAGTTTATTTATTTATCGATTCATACTTTTCCTCTTTGAACTTCATTATCTTCCTTTTTAACTATTACAAATGTAAGAAGAAGGTAGTGTTATGCAACTATTGTATACTTTCACTAAACAAATTAATAAATTCTGTATAAACACACTTCTCTACAGGACGTAATAGCGGCAAAAAAATCAAATACAGGCATAATAATCGTTCAAAAACAGAAAATTAATAACTGGTAATCTTAAAATTATCGTAATGTTTCATAAATACTGGCGATTATTTTGAAAAATTAAGCATGTTAACATGCATGCATAAAAAAATACATAACATCTTTTAACACTCGATAATAGCACAAACATACAAAATTAAATCAACTTCTACACAAGATGCAATTCTGCTACAAAAACATATACAGCCTCTTTGAAGTCTCGATAATCGCTCATAATTATTAAAATTAAATACTGCAACCCTTAAAATTTTACTACGGTGAGCTCTAACAAACGGTTGTAGAATTATGGGCATTTTAACATTTTCCTTGAGCATACGGAACTAACATAAAATGTAATCAAACACATATTGCTCTTTCCTTGCTCGGACGGAAGAGTTTCACAATATAATCACAGCATTGGTTTGTAAATGTAAATGTTGCAATATTTTTCTATCATAATGGGGTACGATCCCGCACATCCGGGAGATTCTATTTATAAACGATTCATTCACCAACCAATCAGAAACCAGAATTGCTCCATAAATATTAAATCTTTCTGTAGGAACTTTGCATATGTTTTCTTCGTGTCAACACGGGAAGAATCTTTTGCTGTGGATTCCAACTCGAGAACTGTCTACTCAGAACCAGTCACCTCCATGGCTTGTGTAGAACAACTAGCCATCGGAAACTGTTCTGAAACTAAACATGGCTTACACTTCTAGAGTAAATATGCAAAAAACATTTATAGGCCCCTTACTCCTCTACCCCAAAGCGGCCCTAAAAGCATTTTCTTTTGCGGGTACCAATATTTAATTTTGGTTTTTGAGCGATTATCAATACTTTAATGATGCTTTATTTGTTTTGTTTTGTTTTGGAGTTGTTGTTGTTTTGTTTTTTGTTTTTTGACGATTAAATTTAATTTTATGTCCTTGATCGATTACCTTCCAACCTGACTTATCATGCCAACACTTTCTTTTAGAACTGATTGAACGCTTTCAAATAAGTTAAAATACAAAACATATTATGCAGATAAGTTCCAATGTACATCTTATTGACTACGGGAACACTTCTTTGTCATATTTATATATTTTTTACCATTTTACTCTCTGAAGAGTATTTTATTATTTAGAAAACGTGCTAGAGCTACATTTAGAGAAAAAAAATATGCAGTATACCGCGAAGAAAAACGATGGACGATTTGAAAGATACTGTTATCGGTAGAAAGTAGTTATTCACTTCTGTTTTCGCTAAATCTAAAGAGTTAATAAATGCTTTCTTTAAAATCATCCAGTACCTGCAGATTATCGCCCCAAATCAACACTAATCGCCAGTAACCAACAGTACTGACAATCAAAGACAATGGCTTCCACTGGCTACCACTAGTAAATAATACCGGACAGTGGAAGCCAGATTATTTCATTTGTACCACGGCCTCTAGTGTCCGCTAATTTTCAGGGACCGCAGTGACTACCAACAGCAACTGTAGTATAATGGGTTTTCGAGTGGGATCCTTTAACGATTCTGTTCTGGGTCTGCCATGCTTCCATCGGGCAACGCCGGTTAACTGGTCCTGCTAGTGTAGGTTCTACACAGTGCAATGCAGACTACAATGTATTGTAAACTAAATCACTGCTGAGAGGCATGTGAACTTTTCTCTCGGTTCACTCCTGTGGAGGGTCCGTAACTAGAGCAGGGAATCAATGGATTTGATTAAAACAATGGTTTTATCGATTTCGAAAAAAAGTTACATTAGAATCTTATTACATCACCATATCAATAAGAATGAGGGTGAGTACAATAAGTAAATGGGGTGTGAGGGGAAACCCCTCTTTAAGCCATAGTATTTTAAAGTCAAATGCTTATCATCATAATTGCTCCTCTTAATCCATTCATTAATCCAGAATGATTAGCTCTTTCTCTCCGGAAAATATTCTATTTTTTTCGAGTTAAGTACATATATATGTATGTATATATATGTATGTATACATATATATATGTGTGTGTGTGTGTGTGTGTGTGTGTGTGTGTGTGTGTGTGTGTGTGTGTGCGTGTGTGTGTGTGTGTGTGTGTGTGTGTGTGTGCTAATGGGCATGGCCCGTCACCCGCTCCGCAACCTCTAGATAGATGATGGATTGTGTTGTTTCTTCTCAATTAAATCGATGTTGTTTTTGGTGCACGGATAATCGGGACGAAATTCCTTTGCCAGGGAACAAATTTGTATGCCAAATGGACTGTCATAAGCTTCGAAGCACTTTAAAGTTTTAGGCAAGACATCACCGGCAAGGATGACAACTTTGTATTCTGCAGGAATGATTGATGGCCTACGTATCTATATATTAATCTATCTATCTGTCTATTTTTGTCTCTTTCACCATTTCTCTCTCTCTCTCTTTTTATCTATCTGAATATATACATATATATATATATATACATTTATTCAAATTTCTCCACATGTCTGTATCTATTGATTAATCCATCTATCTATCTCTACCTTTCTTGCTCTCCATATGTATTTATATGTGTGTGTATGTGTGTGCCTATATATATATATATATATATATATATATATATATATATATATATATACAATTTCTTTACATCAACCCATCTATCAAAATATTAGTCCATTTTTCTATCTATGCAAATCTGCGACATCTATCTATGTATATATCTTTTTTAATTTCTGCATATCTATCTAGCTATCTGTTTCGAAATTGCTATGCATCTACTTTTCAATCCATCTACATATCTGTCCATCTATCTATCTATCTATCAATCTATGTTTCTGTTTATCTATCAATCAAAATATCTTCAAATCTCCCTTTCTTTCAATTTTATTTATTTATTTATTTTTGCTATACAATATCGAATATATAAAAACAACTATGTTTAGTCGACTAAATGAATCAGTGCGTTTGTCTGTTTTACCTAGTTTAAATATATCAGAACGTGTATGTTAATATATTGATGTATGTATTAGTGGATTTATATCCCTTTTCCTTGCTGTAGAATGTTCGAAAAAAAAGTGATTCGTTTTCAACTATCGATCGTTTTCTCTAATGTACAATACCCTCATATAGCAAGCCATTCGTTTATCTCTCTTTCTCTTAGTCTCCGACGATGTATGTGTGGTTATTTATATTTTTCTACTTGCATTATGCTTAAGTACTATTATGTCGCTACATACTTATGACTATGTTTCGGTCAGCCAGATACAAGTAACTAGAGCGTTCTTCAGGATATATTGCTTTGTAGAAATAATACCAACTGGACGGTCTCTAGTGCTGGTAACTGACTGAAACATGCTCATGGACGTATAGCGACATATAATTGCTTTTGTATAGAAAATAAAAAAAGTATATATATATATGTATATATATAATAAATGTATTATATATATAATAAATGTATTATATATATATGTGTGTGTGTATGTGTGTGTGCGTGTGTGTATTTATACATTTTTTACATAACCATTATCGCTATATACTCATGACCATGTTTCGGTCAGCCAGTTACAAGTAACTAGAGAGCTCTTAAGGCGACATTGCTTATTGTTACGTCTGAAATGCAAATTTTTCTGGAACTTCCTATTATGTAGTATTCAAATTTAAAAAAAGTAACAGTATTTGAAAATGTGAAAAAGAAAGAAAACGAAGTAAAAGAGGGTGAAAAGTGAATATTAAGTTATTATTAGAAAGATAAGGAAAAAAGAAAGAAAATACATAGATAAATAATAAAATCATAATTGGTAAGAATAGATTAACAAATAACACGCATAATAATATTATCAAATATTTAAATTACAAAACTATAAGATTTAAAATTACATCGAAATCCT
>NC_136513.1:33465830-33480830 GCF_053919585.1 Euprymna scolopes
ATATATATAGGGGGGTTATGTGTGTGTATGGTTTTCTTTATAGCTATATTCACTTATGTATAAGTTCAATGTTTACGGTTTTAACATCCTATATTTGTGCTCATATTGTTTCGCCACTATATTTTCTTTAATGTTTAACCTGTGGTTCAATTTCTATCTACGTACTTTCGTGGAACTGGCCTTTAATGTAAAATATTTAATATAACAGCTTGCTAAAATGTCAGTGATTTCTCTTTCTCTCTCAGGATACCTTATATTAAACGAAACTTCCCCGAGCACATTTCATTTTCCTTCAACTACTGCTCCGTGGAAAAAAAATACAACGGAGCTTGTTTTTAGCCGACTACAACAAGGTCATCGTTACATGCAATGTAAACAAATTCATTTTTTTTTTTTTTTACTTTCATTCCCGACGCAGGAAAATGTGACACAAGGTCGGATGATGCGTAGAGTAATGATCTATAGAGGGACACTTTAGCCTTTTAAGAATTTCCTGAGCAGCGCCATCGGATATCCCCAGTCGGGATGCATCGGAAATAATGAATAGCATCACTCCCATACTTGGAATACGGGAGGGGGCGGCCTAAGAAGGTGGATTTCATAGGAAAACCTAAGACGAATCATTCAACCCGCCAGATTAATGGCCGCCGAAATGACGCAGAATCTAGACTGCAACGCAACACCTTGTCGAATCGACTTCTTAAATAATGAAATTCCGACCAGTTATATACATCGTTATCGATTCGTATGATGTTTTCTCATCATTCAGCTATTAAACTCATAAATCTATATTCTCAAGTGGCCTTTGGGACTTAACATATTTTAAAGACGTCCAATTTATTTTATTGAAAATTGATTTATTTAATACTTTTTTCAAAATGTCCCAATATTTTTTTATAAATCCTTAGCTATACCATAAAAATGGCGAATAAAATTAATAATTTTAATAGTGGGACCTATGGAAATTTCACAGTGGTATCTTTCATATGCAATATGTTGATGCTTGGAATTCTGTGGACGTTCAGCGTGAATTGAGACCCTGCAATATTACTGCAGCCTTTTTGTTAGAACTGTACAAGAATTTAACTAAGTAATTTGGTTAATGTAGTGTCAGAATATATCTGGTTATTACGATTTATCTCCAATATCTTTATAGGAGTATGTAACATATTTTTATTGTATGGACGCGAACGAAAACCTACGATATCATTCAACTACCTTTAGACAGAATATAAAGTACCCTTTGATCCTAGCTAGAAGACCAAGAAGGTATATTTTAGTATCATGTACGGCTCCAAAAGACATCATTTTTTTTTATTTGAATTTTCTTCGGTGATCTGAAGATTCTATTTATTAAAAAAGAGAAATATAAGGCGACAACATACTACAAACATTAAGTTAGCGTATCTATATACAGCGTGTCCAAAAAGTAACCCTTATCCCTGAGTGGCTTCCGGGCCTTAATAAGTGGTGATCACTGTGTAAAAAAAAAAAAAAAAAACTAAAATGGATTATTTATTTTTGAGGACATCTTTCTGTAATTTTAACACAATCTGCCTAACACCTTGAGATATCTATAAAACTGTATGCGAAATCCAAACACTTTTTATTTATAAAAATAGTGTCTTTTAAATATTGTCTATTTTCAGCTTCGCATATTTCTACTCTTATTTTTTTTATTCATGACAGATTGCAGAATCTCTGGATTGCGATTTAACTCCCTTATTTCGTTCCTGATGTTTCCCTTCAATTCTTGCACGGTTTGCGTTTGTTGTTTCTTTCTTTAAGATGTCCCCCACAAGAAAAGCTCAGGGTTAGTCAAGTCTGTGAAACGTGGTGGTCATTTTACATGACCCCTGATTTTCGTAAAACAATTTCACAACTTGCGTACGCTGTTTAATGCTGAAATTAATTTCCAAAATATTACTTGTAAAATATCTTAAATAGAGAAAAATATAAAATGACAAAGATTTACAATCCTTCGGTGAGTTTTTGGACATTCTAAACTAATTTAATGTTCATAGTATGTCATCACCTTCTATCCCGCGTTTTCAATACATAGCAAATCTCGATCTAATAATTTATAATCTTAAAACGGTGACACACGTACGTACGTTCAATTAAAGGTACTACGGTATTAATATATTGATTACATTTTTACTATCAACTGAAAACGTATGGGTATCAAATATGCAACTATTTAAGAAAAATACTTCTGCTATGAAATTTAATCCAACAGAATGCATTTTCTACGATGTTGTTCTCTCATATGGATCCAGTTAAAAGATAATGCAAGTTAGTGATGAGACAATTGATTGGAATAAGTATCGGAAGCGAAAAAAAGTATTTTTCCAATGCCAAAAACGATTCGCTTAATTGCGTATTATTGGTCGTCTTTGTTTCAAACGTAATTCTTCGTTTCTGCTACTATTAAAATTAGGAAAATATTTATGGGTTTTAAACTACTAACAAGTGGGAAACATAAATATATATATATATATATATATATATATATATATATATATATATAGTTGCTGCTATGGTTTCAAATGATCTAGAATAAGAGCAAGGGGAGACTTGATTCCAAATATTTATCATCTTATATCTTTTTTTATTTGGAAATTGGGTAGGATTATGAATCTCTCCGGTATCAAATGATCCTTATACACTGTGAAATTTACTTTGTGTATGAACACCAAAGTCTTCCCTCCATCAAAACAACAGATATTTTGTAATTCATATGAAAAACTAGGAAAACAAATGACTATGTCTTTCGCCCACATGTTTTGCATATCCTCTCAGTTGCTAGCAGCTGGTTTTCCTGAGAAAAAAACGAGGACGTTTTCTGTGAATTTACAAATCATTTCCAGCTCAGATTGATTTACTTTCCTTGTTGTGTGTTTTTTTCTTTTTTAGAAACGCAACGATACTCTGCCTAACTCGTCCCATTTTTTCTTTTTTTTTTTCTTCCAGTTTTTAAGGCCAGCTAGTTGGTGCTCGTTCGTTATAATCTGGAGTGTTCCGTTTTTCGCCGGGTGTTGCCGAGCGCAACTCACGGAAAAACGGGCACTAAAATGCAGAAGTACCAATAAATATTTCAATACTACTTCAATAAAAAATAAAATTCGTAGTACTACATAGTAAACTAATTTTTTGGATACTAATTTCATGAAATAAAACTGCAAGTACTATTTTATTAAAATAAAAATAGATATGATTCAAATAAAAACGTATAAATACAATTTTCATAAAATAATATCCAGGTACTACTTAATAAAAAAAAATCTTATAGGTACTACTTAGATTAATTAAAAGTCCAAAGTACGATTTTAATGGAATAAAATACCAGGTATTATTTTAATAAAAGAAAATTATAGTATTACTCATAAAAATAAAAGTCCAGGTGCTAATTTGATGAAAATGTTTTCCAGTATTTGTTTTATAAAATAAACGCCCAAGAACTATAATAATAGAAAGCAAATTCTAATATTACCCATTAAAACTAAACATCCAGGTGTTAATTTAATAAGAGAAATTCCTATTATTACTTTTATAAAATAAAGGTTTAGGTATTATTTTAATAGAAAATATCCTGGTATTATTTTTAGATAATAAAAGTCCAGGTGCTAATTTAGTAATGTTCAGTATTACTTTTATAAAATAAATGTCTAGTTACTATTTTAAAATAAACAAAATTATAGTATGATTTATAAAAAAAATAAAAGCCAGGTGCTAATTTGATAATAGTAATTTCCATAATTACTTTTATAAAATAGATTCCAGTTACTATTTTAATATAAACAAAAGTATATAAATTATAAAAAATAAAATTCCAGGTGCTAGTTTAATAAACTATATTTCTAGTATTAAATTTTTAAAATAATAGTTCACGTACTATTTTAATAGAAACAAAATTTAATATTATTTATAAAAAAAGATCAAAGACAAAAGTCCCTATGCTAATTATATAAAATAAATTCATGGTATTAAATTGATAAAATAAAAGTCGTGATGCTAATTTCATCATCATCATCATCATCATCATCATCATCATCATCATGACGAGCTCCTTTCTATTATCTCGATAGCTTCTCATCATCATCATCATCATCATCATCATGACGGACTCCTTGCCTGGACCAATGTGACTCTTCCTCTCCAGAGTTTCCTGCCTTCCATCAGTTGCCTCAGATCTTCAGGTTCACAGTTGGCGTCGTGTGCTATTTGTTGGATGTACGTGGATCTAGGTCGTCCTCTGCTTGCGCGTCCGTGTCGTGGAGTCCATAGCAATACATCACTAACCAATTCATGGTCTCCCCTCAGACAATGACCGGCAAAGTGTAGGAGTCTTTCTCTGATGGTATCAGATATGGCGGGTAAATTGCCATAAAGTTGTTGCTTTGTGGGATGATTTTGCCAAGATATATTTAATAGTCTTAGCATACGGGTGTATGTGCCGTCTAGTTTTCTTTCCAATCTTTTGGTGAGTGCCCAGGTTGTAGCACCGTAAACAAGGACAGACTCTACCACTGCCCTGAAGAACTGCCTTTTCAGTTTGTCAGCCAGTCTCGAAGTCCATACTGAATGTAGCCCATAAAATGCGGTCCATGCTTGGAGATGCGAATTCCGATATCTCTCTATGTGGAAACTATGTTGCTGCCCAGATACGTAAACTCAGCGACTTCTTTCAGTGTTGATCCAACCAAAGCCCTGATCTCTCCTTTCACATTGAAAGTTATAAACTTTGTCTTATCCGTATTTATGTGGAGACCAATGTCATTTGCAGACTTTTCTAGCTTATGTAACAGTGTTTGCGCCTCAGCAGTGGTGTTCGCGAACAAAGCAATATCGTCTGCGTAATCTGGATCAGTTATGTGTGCTGATTGATGACGTCTGTTTCTGGATTCATTTAGGGTGAAGCCTAGCATGTTGTGTATATCAACAGAAGTGCGAAGTACAAAGTCAAGACAGACAATGAAAAGAAAAGGGGCAAGAGTATCTCCTTGTAGAACCCCGGTGCGCATGTCGAAAAATTTAGTGTCCCCATCTGGGGACCTGACCATTGCTCGAGTGTGCCCATATAGCATCATGATAGCATTGATGACTTAATTTGGAATGTCATATGCTTGTAACATACGCTAATTTAATAATCTGAATTTTTTTATAAAATCAAATTTCATATAGTATTTGAATTAAAAAAAAAACTAGAATTACTTTTAGAAAATAAAAGTCCATATGTCAGATTTTAAAATAGCATAGGCCAACTTTCCGGAAATCACCGAAACTTGATTACCTCTTTTTTCATATTCTTTTTTCAATTAAAGACAGAAAAGCAAATATTATTGCATATTGAAAAGCTATCTGGGCGATCGTGCAGTATAATCCTAAGGAAGGAAAATAGCACGGTACCGCGATGCTGCTTTTCAGCTTACTACAATATATTAGTTTTCAAGTACAATATAAACAAATTCATTTTTAGCCGCAGTTGTAAATAATCAAATTCCGCTCTATCACTACCATCATTACCAATAATCACAGTGTTGTCCCACTGTCTGATATCTCTAATACTTATCCTTGAGTGGCATTTGGGTCTTTATAAGCGGTGATATTTTAGTAAAAGAGGTAATAAAATTTTCGGAATGTCGACGTACGCCATTGCGAAATGAATCTCAAGTAACATCGTATTTGAACGAAATCTTAAATTAAAATAAAAATGGTTTCAGACAGGTTAAAACAGAAAACATCGTCTGCAAATTGGTAGAAAAGTTGGGTTGTTTTTTTTTTGCATTTGGAAAACGTTACTTTTGGAATATTTATTGTATTTTGTTGTATTTTTGTTTTGTTTTTTTGTTTTGTTTTTTTGCATTTGGAAAACGTTACTTTTTCAATATTTATTGTATTTTGTTGTATTTTTGTTTTTTTTTGTTTTTTTGCATTTGGAAAACGTTACTTTTTCAATATTTATTGTATTTTGTTGTATTTTTGTTTTGTTTTTTTTGCATTTGGAAAACGTTACTTTTTCAATATTTATTGTATTTTGTTGTATTTTTGTTTTGTTTTTTTTTGCATTTGGAAAACTTTACTTTTTCAATATTTATTGTATTTTGTTGTATTTTTTTTGTTTGTTTCTTTTTTTTTTTCAAGTGATTCTTTTTATTAACTGTACTACAAAATCGCCAATATTTTTTTTCAACTAGATTAACATATATATTATTTTTGAATCCTTTTCGATGAGGTTTCATAATTTGTGTATTCATTATTTTGCGGTCGATTGCCCTCATATCCATGGTTGTTGTTTCACCACGTTTCGGTCTACTTATCCTCTGGCCTTCTTCAGTTGATTAACCGCGACCGGATATGCTTAGTCCTATAACTGTATCCCCAGTAATTACTGCCTTCCATAGTTGTTGTGCCACCACGTTTTGGCCAACTAATTTTCGAGTCTACTTAGATAGGATTGAAATCGCTATCTTCAGACAATGCTCACCGGGAACCGTAGAAACTCAACGCCTTTATCCACTGCGTCCCAAAGGTTAGCAATGTATAAAAATAGCGGTTTCAATCTTACCAAAGCAGGTCAGAGGATTAGTTGGCCAAAACGAGGATAGACAACAGCTATGGAAGGCAGTAATTACTGGAGATACAGTTACACACCTTAGAATTCCTATCTAATCTTGGTTAATCACCTGAAGAAGGCCAGAGGATGAGTTGGTCGTAACGTGATGATGAAAATATGAAGATGACGGTAAAAGTCCGCAAATAATGAATAAACTGAGTTTTATTTACAAAAATAAAGATTTGAAAAGATATATATATATATATATATAACTACTTCATTTATTCACATAAATTCAATATACGAAAGTATAGATTTATGCGTAAACTTTAAGTATTTACTTCAAAAGTGTTCAATACGTAGGTAGAGCTAGTTAGTAATTTACAAAATATATATGGCGACTAAGCTACACTGAATATTCTGCGTTTCATCCAACTATAGGATTCGTCAGGCTTATGTGCGCATAAGCCTGACGAATCCTATAGTTGGACGAAACGCAGAATATTCAGTGTAGCTTAATCGCCATATATATTTTATAAATTACTATATATATATATATATATATATATACATATATATATATACATATATATATACATATATATATATACATATATATATATACATATATATACATATATATATACATATATATATACATATATATATATACATATATATACATATATATATACATATATATATACATATATATATGCATATATATATACATATATATACATATATATATATACATATATATATATATACATATATATATATACATATATATATACATATATATATACATATATATATATATGCATATATATACATATATATATACATATATATATATACATACATATATATATATATATATATATATATATATTACGAAACAATATAAAAATAATATAAAGATAAACAATGTTTGGATGTTGATATATGATTTTGTTTAAATTCACTTGCATTTCCGTACGGAGACAGAGCGGAAAATAGAAAAAGAGAGGGAGTAAGAGAGTAAAAGGAGGAGAGTTACTAAAATATCGCACAAATCCTATAGTTGCAAGTGGAGATACGCGAGCTTTACGAGATGCCTACATTAATAGAGATATGGGCAGTTTGAGGTAAAGTCAGATTCCCGCCCAAATGCTCGCCAGCGTCCATTATACGGACGTAGTTTTAAATAGCTGCTGCTTGCAAAAAGATGTGCGTTTGTTTTCAGAAATGGGTTTGGCCCGGATTTTAGGCAAACATCTGTAGCTATTAATGCAGAGAAAGACTAGGTTTTGAAAAGGAACATTTCTTCTCCTTCTCCTCCACTTCCCTTACTCTGTCGGCTTCCGTCTTTTGAATTCTGGTCGGCAGAGCATCACCGAAAGAGACGCCAGCGAGCTCTCGACACCTCTCTATCTATCCAGATGAGTTTGTCGAACGTAATCCGTATGACATGTGCAGGGATTTAGTAGGAAGAGCCTTTCCAAATATAACTAGATAACTAGGAGTCGAACACTGAGTTGGTTGTTCCTTTTTAAAAGCTTTTACGGTGAAAGTCTCTCTCTCTCTCTCTCTCTCTCTCTCTCTCTATATATATATATATATATATATATATATATATATATATACATATATGTGTGTGTGTATGTATGTGTGTGTGTGTGTGTGCACTAGAAGGCCGCTCAGCATTCTCCGGAAGTAAAGTACGCTTAAATATGATATTTTGATTAATGCAGTTTTCGTATTTATTATACTAGCTGACCACTCGTCATTCCCCGGTCCTAAAATAAGCTGAAATATAATAGTTTGATTAATGCAGATTTGGTATTTATTATTATATTATATTGGACCAAATAAATACTGATGATTTAAAAATGTAAAAAGAAATGACTCGTGCACCACCACCACCAAGAATCGAAACCAAAACGTTTTACTTGGACGTTTATGCCTGAACAATGAAGAGATGTTTGCTGCAAGGCTAAAAATAAAAATATAAACCAATAGCTACTACGTTACGCATATTTATTCGCAATGCCGTCGTTCGATCGTCACCTGACAAATTTCATTTAAAAACATTTTCACACATTTGCACGGTTTTCTTTTCGGCTAAACCTCAAATATAAAGTTTTGCATAGGTTCCAAATACCCAATATATTAAGTTGCATGTTCGTAGACCAAAAACTGACATAGGAGTTTGGTAGGATTTTTTTTAAACAAATATATATATACGCATACATAAATAGATATAGAAAGAGGTTTTCGTTTACTATAATCATTTTTACGCAAATATTACACAAGTATAAATCATGTAGAATATCTGCATGAATATAATTACACGTAATAGTTAACTAAAGATGATCATCCCTTAAGAAAACCGTACAAAACTAAGAGGAAATTAATCAAAATTAATTTTTAAAAGAATATGCAAATTTGTTGGAGCTTTTGCAGAAGAATGCAATTCCACGACTCATATATAAAAATAAGTTGTATTTTCTTTTTAAATAAATAGAAAAAAAAGGTTTCTATATGAATATCAATACACAGAAAATTATAGGAACATATATATATATATATATATATATATATATATATATATATATATATATATATATATACTAGCAAAAGTACCCGTCATTGTCTGGGTTCAAAAACAGTCTACAGAAAATGGACTATGATTTATGAAAGTATGATAGGTTATGAAAAGGAAGGGTTGTAAAGAGATAGCTTCGAATTTGGGGGTATCAAAACCAAAGCAAAATTTGATGAAAGTAAAAATAAAATAGATAACCCCATAATTTATTATACCATACCTGTTCACACTGAAACACTTATCACAATATTCTGTGGATCTATATTAAAAAAACCTTGTTAAACTTTGTGACATATTTCCATTCTATGGAGGTCAGGCGCGAACCAACACCCCATAATTTTATTATACCGTATTTCTTCAAACTGAAACATAATTATCAAAGTATACTTACGCAGATAGATATGAAAAGTCTTTATTAAAGTTTGTGCATATTTCCATTCTATGGAGGCCAGGCGCGAACGCAGACCCTACAATTTTATTATATCATCCATATTAAAGTTAAAACATACTTATCAAAGTATTATGTACATCTATATCAAAAACACTTTAAACGTTTATTTTTAATTTTTTTTTTTATTTCCATACTTTGTGGACCAGGCGCGTACGCAGACCCCACAATTTTAATGAATCATCATCATGCCAGATCAAACACACCCATTCCTGCGTCTCGATACATCTTCTATCATTGTATGTGATCAGTTTTCTATAATAGTCAACCATATAGGAGCCTATTCGTGGCCAGACACACACAGACGTTCAGCTTTATATATATATATATATATATATATATATATATATATATATACATATATATATATAAGTATATATATATATATATGGGGTGGGTCATATATGTGATTGTATGTGTCTTTGTGCGTTTATTCGTATCAGTATGTATATGAATCTATTGACGAATATATGTTCAATTCGAATTGCATGCTTTGCATGTCTGTATAAATAAATGTGTATTTCCATATCTACACATTTTCATAGCTGCATGCACTGATATAATCTATATTATTTTGCTCTTAGTCTGTTTGTCTGTTTGCTTCAATTCCTCTTGGAAATAATTGGGTCGATCTGATTGAAATTTTTATGGAACTTTAATATAATCCCGTGCAGCAAAATACGTATGATATTTAGCGTTCGATTCGGGGATACAGGTCAATAATTGATTCGTAATAAATGCGAACATGTCAACAAATTTAACCATATTTGGTATAAATCGCTACTTCTAAGTCAACGGGTTTAACGGGCTTCAAATTCATCACTAATAATAATAATAATAATAATAATAATAATAATAATAATAATAATGATGATAATAATAATAATGATAATAATAATAATAATAATAATAATATTAATAATAATAATAACAACAACAACAACAACAATAACAATAATAATAATAATAATAATAACAACAACAACAACAACAATAATAATAATAATAATAATAATAATAATAATAATAATTGTAATTGTTATTGATTCGTAATATTAATAATTGTAATTCGTAATAATAATAATTGTAATGGTTATTGATTCGTAATAAATGCGAACATGTCAACAAATTGAACCATATTTGGTGATTTCCACCCAGGTTTAACGGGCAACAAATTCATCACTAATAATAATAATAATAATAATAATAATAATAATAATAATAATAATAATAATAATAATAATAATAATAATAATAAAATAATTGTAGAGCAGAGAGTGAAGACCAAGGAAACGGATAAACCGAACAAATACACTGAACTCGCCAGAGAGCTCAAAAGGATATGGAAGTCACGATAGAACTACAAAAAGTACAAGCGACAGGAACATTACCGAAAAACTTTGAAAAAAAAAGAATGAGAAAGGTTGAAATCAGAGGAATAACTGATAAGGCGCAGTGGATAACAGTAACGAAAACGGCCGAAATATTAAAGAAAACTATTGAATGCGCAGACTAACACACATGAGCTACAGGAAGAAAAAAAATAGAAATACAGAAAATACCACAGATGTATGTAATGTATTATTTTATGTATTATGTAATTATATAATGTATTGTTATGTATTATGTAATTAACACAGGCTCTAATTCGGGACCAGAGAATATATCTTTTATATCCCTTTTTTCTTATATTCATATCTCTTATATCCGGGTTACACTGTACTAAATAACCCGAAGTGTTATGATGTACAACGAAGCCATCAAATCAAACAGCACGGATAAATAGTTACAAATGTAAACAACTTAAAGCATAAAAATAACATTAAGTAATCTTTATTCTTTACTAGTATATAAAAGAAACTTTGTCTTTGTGTGTGTCTGTGTGTAAGTTCGTTCCCTATGGACTCGCAAAAGGCTGGGCCAATTTTTCATTAATTTTAACACGAAGGTACTTTATGTGCCTGGCATTGTTTTTAGATATTTTTGTATTAGAAGCCTTCAATAATTACCGATTATAGATGATCGAAATCGTCAGATAAGAAGGAACAATCGAGAAAGAAGGAGCAGACGAGATTGACTAACGTTAACACCTTACACAGCCTAACATCGAAAGCGCATTGGAGAAGTTGCATTAACACACAAGCCGAAAGACCCGATATAAAAAAAATCAACAGTAGGTTCTTTGATATGATAGGGGCACGTTCGAAATGAATGTTTCTGTTTAAAGCATCAAGGTACTTGATGTTTTCATTTTAAACTTACATTCAAGCCATTATCACTGCAAAAACAGTAAAGTCAGGCATATAAAATCAACAGTGTCTTTGATAGTACAGGGGCGCGTTTGAAATGAATTTTTCTATTTTGAGCCTAATACAAGCATGATACTTGACTTTTGCATTTTAAACTTTCATCAAGCTATTATATATATAAATATTTTTTTAATCAACAGTCGGTTTTCAATAATGCAATGTAGAATACAATGTATCGTAGACAAAGTCACCGCTGGGAGGCATGTGAAGCTTCCTCCCGGTGCACAATCGTGAGTCCCCGACTAGAGCAGACAATCCATATATTTTTTATTTAAAAATGAGAGATTTCACCGATTTTGATGACAAAATATGGGTGTGTGAAAAATTTATTGATCATCATTCAATCTAGGGAAACGTCGGGTTTTCCTGCTAGTTCGAAATCGGTTGATATGACGTAACACAAAACAACGAACCGAAAGCAAACTGTGAAAAGATATCTTAAGACATAAATAACTTGAAGCATAAGATCTTTTACAAAAATAGTTGATTTCGGCATTAAATAAGCTGTAATGGTTGATGTGCCGTACCATAAAACAATCAAGCCAAATACAATGAATGGATATTTAGAGGATACTAGGGACGTGTCAAAATGTAATGACTCCTATTTTTTATTCCACTCCAATAGATCAGAAGAGGATTGCAAATTGCACTGCTATGATGACCGACTTTATGCATTCAAGAGTCGAAAGTTACATCTCTCTGTTGCAGATATTGACAGTGTAGGACTATAAGAAACCAACCCCGGTCACAGGCGTGTGTCAGAAAAGGATTGCAAATTGCACTGCTATGAAGACCGAACTTATGCATTCATGAGTCGAAAGTTACATCTCTCTGTTGCAGATATTGACGGTGTAGGACTATAAGAAAGCAACCCCGGTCACGGACGTGTGTCAGAAGAGGATTGCAAATTGCACTGCTATGAAGAGCGAACTTATACATTCATGAGTCGAAAGTTACATCTCTCTGTTCCATATATTGACGGTGTTAGAGTCTAAGAAAACAACCCCGATCACAGGCATGGGTCAGAAGCAGAATTGTAGAAAAAATTGAATCAGTCAACATTTACTTGAGTGAGATGGGTGCGTCGATTTCAGAACGGTGGCAGAGACGTGAGTGACAAAGTGGGTTCCTCATCAGTATGTCCCGTATTTAAGAATTCAGGTGATCGCTCATCTCCCTCATAGTATAGGCCAATAAGTCTCCTGTGCGTCATGAGTAAGTTGCTGGAATATGTGTTAAATAGAGAAGTAATCAACCATCTCAGCAAAAATAACCTTCTTAGTGACACACAATATGGTTTCTGTTCTGCTAGATCTACAGCAGATGTGCTTACAGTTATATCTCATAGGATTAGCGAATCTCTCGGCGGAGGCTACCTTTCTAGGGCAATTGCTCTTGACATACCTAAGTCCTTGATAGAGTATGGCATAAAGGTTTACTTTAAAAGATCTTTAGCTATGGTATAGCTGGAAATGTCTTCTCAATTATTAAATCATTTCTTTCTGATACGTTCATAAGAGTAGTAGTTGAGGGGCAAAAATCAGAAGCTCACAGCATTAATGCTGGAGTCCCTCAGGGGTTTATCCTGGGCCCAACTCTTTTCCTGATCTACATTAATGATCTTCCAAATCACATCATTACATCATTCGTAGACATTTATGCTGATGACACTACCATTTATGGTAGCACATCTAAGACAGTAAACGACCAAGTTCTCTCCGATTCTCTCTCCTCTGATCTTGAGCACATGGCACAATGGGGAAAGGAGTGGCTGGTTACTTTTAATACATCTAAAACCAAGCTTCTTTCTTTACATCCTTGACATTCTGATCCACATCTGGCATCAATTGAAATGAATGGCTCTCATCTTGAGGACGCCTCATGTTTTGACAACTTCTGGGCTTTACTTTTACTCCTGATCTTAAATGGAGCACGTACATCAAATCTGTTGTCAAGGCCGCTGGAAAAATGGTTGAATCTTTCTATCGATCCAGTAGATATCTCACTGCTGATGCAATTCTCTATCTATATAAGAGCTAGGTACGTCCAAAGATGGAATACTGTTGCCACATCTGAGCAGGAGTTGCTAGAAAGAACTTGTCCTGTCTTGATAGAGTTAAAAATAGACTTCATAGCCTCGTAGATGTCCTTTTTCTCTTCCCTGCAACCTCTATCTCATAGAAGAGATGTTGCGAGTTTGTCTCTGCTGTATCGTTATTTTCATGGAAAGTGTTCGACTGAGCTTCAATCTATGGTCCCCCTCGCCAAACTTTCACAACAAACACTCGTCTAGTTGAAAACACTATATCTAATTTCCCCCACTCATTATCTGTGCCTAACCCTAAACGTAGATTCCACAAACAAAGCTTCTTTCTTTGAACTGCACGCCTGTGGAATTCTCTTCCGTTTGCCTGCTTTCCAGCTTACTACAATATGGTTGTCTTCAAGTGTAACGTAAATAAGTTCTTGATGAGCCGTTCCATTAAAGTTAACAAATTTACCGAATTTCCATTACTAACGATTAATATACTGTCCAATTTCTACTGTACACTCTTTAACCCTTATCCTCGAGTGGCCTCTTGGCCTTGATACGTGATGATGCCTATGTAAAAAAAATGTTGATAATGGTTGTAGCTAAACGACTGCATTGTTGGTCTTCACTTCACAATGTTGTGTGTTTTATTATTTTATATTTAGGGGATTGCTTAACAAGAATTTGTTTATATTGGACTTGAAGACAAACATGTTGTAGTCAACTAAAAAGCAGGCCAGCGGAATAGAGTTCCACGGCCAGGCAGCTGTAGAAAAGTAGTGTTGTCGATGAAATTTGCGTTTAGATTCAGCCACAAATAGAGAATGGGGAATATTGTTGATAATGGTTGTAGCTAAACAGGTGCTTTTTTGATCTTCACGTCACTTCACTTCGCTTCACTTCACATGTTGAGTTTTGGAAATTAAGTAGAATTCTATTATTTAATATTTAGGGGAATTTTAACAAGATTTGTTTACATTGGACTTGAAGACAACCATGTTGTAGTCAGCTAGAAAGCAGGCCAGCGAAATAGAGTTCCGCAGGCAGGAAGCTATAGAAAAGTAG
>NC_136513.1:33488330-33538330 GCF_053919585.1 Euprymna scolopes
ACAGTGGCGATTATTGTCAGTGGATATTTTTGATGACGGCAACTGTGAGAACTTCTAGTGAGCACAAATAATAAGAAGAATAAATCAAGACGTAGAAAAGCAGAGAGAGAGAGAGAGAGAAAGAGAGATGGGCGGATAAATAAAAAAACAAAATAGCGTCGAAGTCTGTGGATGTAAAGTGAAAGTGTCGCGTATGAAAAACCAAACACAATAAAACGAACTGTACAAACCGACGAGTTTCTCTATTTTAACAATAGCTGTGTACTTCAGACACCCTTTATCGAGCCATTTTGAGAGCCTTTTGTTGTTTGATTTGAATTGAAGAGTCAGTCGGTGTGCAACTCGCTCCCGGTACATTGGCGCCTTATAAAGCGTAGCCATCTTATATCCGCATACAATATTTTCGTAAGAAACGCGTGTATATTTGGGTGTGGAAATGAGTTCTAATACACATTTGATATTAAAAATCGACACATATATATATATATATATATATATATATATATATATATATATATATATACTAGCAAAAGTACCCGGCGTTGACTGGGTTCGAAACAGCTTACAGAAAATGGACTCTGATTTATGAAAGTATGATAGGTCATGAAAAAGAAAGATTGTAAAGAGATAGCTTCGAATTTGGGGGTATCAAAACCAAAGCAAAATATGATGAAACTATAAATAAAATAGATAACCCCATAATTTATTTTACCATACCTGTTCACACTGAAACACTTATCACAATATTCTGTGGATCTATATTAAAAACCCTTGTTAAACTTTGTGACATATTTCCATTCTATGGAGGTCAGGTGTGGACGAACACCCCATAATTTTATTATACCATATTTCTTCAAATTGAAACATAATTATCAAAGTATACTTACGCAGATAGATATGAAAAGTCTTTATTAACGTTTGTGCCTATTTCCATTCTATGGAGGCCAGGCGCGAACGCAGACCCCACAATTTTATTATACTACACCTATTAAAGTTAAAATATACTTATCAAAGTATTCTTATATACATCTATATCAAAAACAATTGTAAATGTTTTTTTAATTCTTTTATTTTTTAATTCCATACTTTGTGGACCACCGTGCTGCCAGATCAAATATATCCATTCCTGTGTCTCGATACATATTCTATCATTATATGTAATCAGCTTTTTAAAATAGTCAACCATATAGGAGCCTATTCGTGACCACACACACACACACACACACAGACACACACACACACAGACACACACACACACTCACTCACACTCACACACACATTCAACTTTATATTATAAATATATGTGTGTATATATATATATATATATATATATATATATATATATATATACATATATTTCGTTTATCAACGTCTCGCTGATAAACGATATATATATATATATTATGTCCGTCGGTCAATTTCGATGAATACACTACTATCCCTGATGATGCTGTGGATTGCATGTGAAGTTTTGTAGTAAGAGTTGCAGTTCGTATTATTCAAATTCAAATAATACTAATTATATATATATATATATATATATATATATATATATATATATATATATATATATATATATATCATTTAAACACGGTAGTGTTTAATATATGGTTTAGTGCCAGTTTTAGTCATTTAGAACTGCTTTAAAGCTTCAGCCCCCCCCCTAATTTTTCGACCAAATTTCAAACCATTATTACAGTTTATAGATCACCTTCTCAGCTATATTGTGGAAAAAAATTTCATTTATATTCATTAAATTGAATGAATTTTTGGGGTGTTCAAAATCATTTTAAAAATGTAATGTATGACTGTTTTTCATTGCAACTACGTCACTTCAACAACTACTGTTGCGACTATTTCACTTCCGTCGCGGAAAGAGAAGTAACAAGTGAAACAGCGAGAATGAAAGCATGAAAGGAAGATAATTTGAAGGATTTTTTGAAAGCAGACGAGTGCCGTACATTGTTATTAATTATCTGTTTATGAGAGCCAAAAAATAAAACTGAAATGTAACAAAAAACTAGTGAATTTATTGGAAGCCTGGAAAAATCACGGATTACAATAGAAAAATGCGCGCACGAAAAGTAATATGGTTAAGCTTAAACATGGAAAAGTAAAGGACTAGTTGTTAAAACTGGAAAAGGACAAGATATTCTAGTAAAAATATAATAAAGTTATAACTTAAGATATTGCAGCAGTAAGAATTTTTTAAAAATTCATTTTATAACATTATATAATCAGTTATTAATGCTGCAATACTTTAAGTTATAAATTGAATATATTTTTACGAAAATATCTTGTCCTTTTCTTATCTAGTTTTAGAAACTAGTCCTTACTTTTCCATCTTTAAACTTAACCATATTACTTTTCATGCTTGTATTTTTCTATTCTAATATGTATATACATATATATATATATATATATATATATATATATATATATATATAGAGAGAGAGAGAGAGAGAGAGAGAGAGAGGGAGATATTAAAATATATAAATTTCATGTGGTTAAACCCAAAACTGGTAGAGTACAGGAGAATAGATAAAATCAACTCTTTCAACTTTGACCCTCTGGATGGTAAATTTTCGCCCAAAAATTTATTTAAAAGCTTGTTGCGTGTCTGATTATCCTTTTGTAAAATTTAAAAATGTTTAGACCCAAAATTGGCTGAATCGTTTTCTAGATACTTGAAAGGTCAAATCTTGTGAACTTTGACCTCTTGGCAGCCAAATTCTCGGCAAAAAACGGATGAAATATCTTGTTCTACGACTAAATAAACTTTATGTAAAGTTTCAAATGTTTTGACCAAAAATTGGCTGAGTAATTTGGTAGAAACTGCAGGGGTCAAATTAGCATTTATTGCTTCGGGCTCAAATCAAATTAAAAAGTTTGATCCGTGTTCAAGTTACCTACGTTTAAAAGTTCAAGTGTTTAGACCCAAAATTGGCGAACGAGTTTGGTAGAGGTTTCAAAGGATAAACCGTTGAACTTTGACCTCTGACAGCCAAATTTATGACCGAAAACCGATCAAAAAGATTTTCCCAAATATCAATACTCCTTATGTCAAATCTCTACTCTGTAGACCGAAAATTGACACCTATTTTGTAGGGAAATGTACACAGACAGATACACACTGACACTTTTATAGAAATATAGATAGATATTTTTTCTTGCGTTTATTTTTTTCATCGTCTGTTTCCTCTTCTTTTATCCCCATCCTTTTATCTCCTTCGTTTTTTTCTTTCTTCTTCTGGTCTTTCTCATCCCCATTCTTCATTTTATTATTATTATTATTATTATTATTATTATTATTATTATTATTATTATTATTATTATTATTATTATTATTATTATTATTATTATTATCTATATATTAATACGATAGCGTGTGTGTTCTATTGTGTGTCACGCTTTCCGGCAAATTTCATTGGTTGAGATTTAAGAATACACGTTATCGTATTAATATATAGATTATACTAAATGTGAGTTAATGGATTTAGTGAGTGTTTAATGAGATCCTAGGCATAATCTCATCCTCTTTTTTTTTCGAGTGGGGGATGATGAGTATATTTCCGGTGATGACGTCATTATCTTCTGTTTAAAAAAGATGCGTATAATATATTTATGAAGTACTATATTGACATAAGATGTCATATTCCAAAAATCACATTGGTGTGCTGCTGATTCAAAAATCAGGTAAATGAATCAGTGCACACTAGGGGCTTATTTGTAACATTCCAAAAATCACATAAATATATCAAGTAATCCTGAGTTCATATTTTCGTCCTTAATATCCTCATGGCAGTAATTGCGAAAACTCTTCTTAAGGATGCGGGTGGCTTAAAGTCACTTGAATGCTGAAACTGATACTACACTCAGAAATTTATGTTGAAGTAATGGTTGCCTAATCTCTAACCGTGTTAATGTTTTTATGTATTAATTTCGAAAAGCTGCTGGAACAGTTTATGATTTAAACAGTACTTTATTTAAAGTATATTTTAACAGTGGGGCAGGGGATATGAAGTCTGTCCCGGAAATGGCTGAAACCGTTTACAATTTAAACATTTCTTTAGTTCATGTATTTTTTAAACAGTGGAGTGGGGGTATGAAATCAGTCTAGGAAATTGCTGAAACCGTTTACGCATTAAGCACTACTTTATTTAATGTATATCTTTAACAGCGGGGTGGGGGATATAAAGTCGGTCCCGGAAACGGTTGCAACCATTTACGTTTTAGGCATTATTTAATGTATATTTTTAACAGTAGGGTGGGAGATAAGAATTCAATCCCGGAAAGTGCAGAAACAGTTTACGATTTAAACATTACTTTATTTCATGTATATTTTAATAATGGGGTGGCGGGCATGAAGTTAGTCCCGGGATTGGATAAGATAAGTGCAAATATATAATAGCAGAATATCCTGCGTCGCCCAGGATTGCATGAGATAAGTGGAAGATATATACTAGCAGAATACACGGCATCACCCGGGATTTGATACATGGAACATATATACTATGAGAGTAGCCGGAATTGATTGATGCGTTTGTAATGAAATAACCAGTCCAGGAAATATACCAAAGTTGCTATTTTTGTAAGGGGACTATAACGTGGGTTAAAATTATGAAAAATGATTGTCGAAATTAGTAACATATCCAAGAATTATGGAAAATGGTAAAATGTGAGTCAATTGATTGTTGTGTTTGTAATGAAATAGTCAGCCCAGACAATATATCGAAGTTATTACTTAAGTAACGCGGGGGGTGCTATGATAAAAAATGATTGTCGATATTAGTGCCATATACAAGAATAATGAAAAATAACGAAATGTGAGTCAATAGATTGATGTGTGTGTAATGAAATCATCAGACTAGACAATATATCAAAGTTATTATTTTAGTAAAGGTGGGCGATAATGTGGGTTATAATTATGAAAATTTATTGTCTAAATTAATACCATATCCAAGAATTTTGAAAAATAATGAAATGTAAGTTAACTGATTTGTGTGTTTGTAATGAAATAATTGACCAAGGCAATATATCACGGTTATTATTTTAGGAAACTATGGGACGATAATGTGTGTAACAATTACGAAAAATTATTGTCGACATTAGTACAATATCCAAGAATTTTGAACAATAATGAAATGTAAGTTAATTAATTGGTGTGCTTGTAAAGAAATAATCAGCCCAGGCAATATATCAAAGTTATTATTTTATTAAGGTTAGGCGATAATTTTTATTTAAATTATGAACGATGATTGCCGAAATTAGAAACATATCCACTAATTATGAAAAATGATGAAATGTGTTAATTAATTAATGTGTTTGTATTGAAATAATCAGTCCAGAAAATATATCAACATTATTATTTTAGTAAGGGGGGGGGCATAATGTGGGTTAAAATATGAAAAATCATTGTCGAAATTAGTACCATATACAAGAATTATGGAAAATGATGAAAAGTGAGTCAATTGATTGACGTGACTGTAATGAAATAATCAGCCCAGGAAATATATCAAAGTTATTATTGTTGTAAGGGTGGGCGATAATGTGAGTAAAAATTATAAAAAATCATTGTCGAAATCAGTAACATATCCAAGAATTATAACAAATTATGAAACGTGAGTTAATTGATTGGTATGTTTATAATGAAATAATCATTCTAGACAATATATCAAAGTTATTATTTAATTAAGGGGGCGATAACGTAGGTTAAAATTATGAAAAATGATTGTCGTAATTAGTAACATATCCAAGAATTATGAAAAATGATGAAATGTAAGGTAATTGATTGGTGTGTTTGTAATGAAATAATCAGCCGAGGAAATATATCAAATTATTATTTTAGTGAGGGGGGGGCGATACGGTTTTAACAAAAGGCCTAGAATAATATGATGGTTTCCTTTTTATGCTGAAAGCTAACGGAATGCCTAGCAGAAATATATTACGTATGAAAGATCCCGCTGTGGAATTTCTACAGGTCCTGCTAGTTATTATTATTATTATTATTATTATTATTATTATTATTATTATTATTATTATTATTATTATCTTCTTTCTTTTTATATGTCGTCTAATCACGTTCACACACAGGTTCCCGTCAGATCATGGAAGTTAAGCTAGGTAGAATCTAGTTAGTATCAGATGGGTGACCAATTTGAGAATTTCAGGCGCTGTACGTATGAGGACATCGATACCTCTCCGCAAGAGTTGCAAAATTCCAACATCGCCATCTCCCCTAACGGGGATGGACATGCAACTGGGGACCGCTTCTGAATTTCATACTGCCATGGAACTTCGGAGGAAGCCGGTTAAATCCAAATCTTCCTATTGTTACATATCTTTTATCTTTATTCGTTGGTCTACATATTTGTCTTCTTCTTGCCCTTTTAATTTTAGTCTCAAATGTTCATTTTTTTCTGTTGTTCTTCTTCCTCTTCTTCTCCTCCAAATCTCTTTTATTCTTCTTATCAACCTACATCCTCTGTCTAGCGGGAGGGGAAGTCTAACTTTCCCCCGGCGTAAAATACGCGTAAATATGATATTTTAATTTGTCCAGATTTCGTACATATAATTATTGAGTTGTAATTTCAAAAGTAAAAAAAAAGTATGTGGTTGCCATCAACCAAAATCGAAACCGAAAGCAATACTGTAACAGTTAAAACTGGTGACGTTATCACTGTACCAAGGTGAGACGCATATGAACTGATTAAAAATAAATTTAGATGAAGGTACAAAATTCATAACGATTTCTTTTTCAAATTTAACCCCTTTTTGATCATTTAAAACTATTTTAACCCATAAAAATTGTTCATAAAAAAATCCAATCATTTTAGACCATTAACGCCGCTCTGGGACTTATAGTTTCAGAAAAGATAGAGTTTGAAAATATGGAGACAGACAGAGAGACAAACATGGTGAGGTTTATATATTAGGTTTTATTATATTTTATTTGTTTGCCACTTTGTCATTTTTCTTTTATTCTGTTTATTCTGATTTTTTTTTCTTTTTTACGTTTTTATTTTCCTCTGTATTATATTGCTATTTTTTCTATTCTTATTTCTTGTACAACTTCCTGTTTTCCTTTGGGGGTTTTCTTTGTATCCTGCTTTTTTTTCTTTTTTCCAGTTTGTTTTCTTTCTTTTTTTCTTTTTCTTCTTTTTTTTAACACGCTCTTCTTTTTTTATTAAATTTCTTTCACCCTCCTTCCTCGTTCTTTATATCTTTCTTGCTATTGTTTTTTGCTTTTGTTGTTGTTGCTCTTCCTCTTTTTTTCCTTTTCTTCTTTTCTCATTAATTCTGTTTTCTTGTTCTTCTTAACACTCTTCTCTTATTAAATTTCTTTTACATTCCTACTTTGCTATACTTCTGTTTTTTGTTGTTTTGTTGCTTTTAATGTTGTTTTTGTTGTTTTGTTGTTGTTGTTATTCTTCTTCTTCTTCTTCTTCTTCTTCAAATATCAGATATTTTTTCTCTTCTTGTTTATTGCATAACTTCTTATTTTTCTTTACATTTCTTCTTTGTATCCTGTTTTTTCCCCTCTTTTTCCATTTGGTATTCTTTCTTTTTCTTTCTCTTCATCTTTTTAGTACTCTCTTCTTTTTACTAAATTTCTTTCATGCTCCTTCTATGTTCTTTATATCTTTTTTGTTCTTGTTGTTGCTTTTGCTGTTGTTGTTGTTGTTGTTGTTTTTCTTCTTCTTCTTCTTCTTCTCCTTCTTCCTCTTTTTCTTCTTCTTCTTGTCTCATTAATTCTGTTTTCTTCTTCTTTTTAACACTCACTACTATTATTAAATATCTTTTATATTCCTTCATAGTTATGCTTCTCTTTCTTCTTCGTTTTCTTCTTCCCCCATTCTTCTTCTTCTTCTTCTTTGTCTTCTTCTTCTTCAAATCTCACCATTTATTGAATCTAACTTCCATTCATCTCAATCTAACGAATCCTCCCAACGCTTAACAAATTACCGCCGGGATCAACTCATTAGGCCAAGTAATGGCAATCCAACGTACAAATACGCTTGACGCTCATCACACCGAAATGAACAACATGCAAAGTAGACGCGCGAATCACAACAATAAAATCAACATGTCACGTGCAATAGACGCGCCATGATGGCACACTGGCTTCCCACATCATAAAGGCGTCTTCGATTGACTTTTCAAGTCTCCGTTCAGGATATTCCGTGACTACAAGCAAGTCGTGCCATACATGTGCGTCCGGGATCAAGGCGGGGGAGAGGGGAGTTATAGATGAAGGTTGTAATGCTTAACGAGCTATTCTAGCTGACCAATATTACTACATAGGAAACTCAATTAACGTCCTGTCCGTCCAAGTAGCTTTTGTGTGCCGTACTAAGCAACTCTGGTCGAAATAACCATTTGATATTCACGTGAAAAATAAAGCCTTTATAAAACAATGGGCATTAATAAGCAACGCTAATTAAATTAGGTAACTATTGAATTGATTATTGTACCGCTTTCCTTATAAAGTTAATTTTGTTATTATTTGTTTATTAGTGAGAGTAACAGAGTAGAGACGCTGCCGTTGTAATCAATTTTTACTTACATTAGTAAAAGAGTTGTGCAAACTTAACTGAATTAATAATTTGACATGTCATATATATATATATATATATATATATATAGGTGTGTGTGTGTGTGTATAACTACTTCATTTACTCACATAAATTAATATACAAAAGTATAAATTTATGCGTAAACTTTAAGTATTTACTTCAAAAGTGCTCAATATGTAGGTAGAGATAGTTAGTAATTTATAAAATATATATGGCGATTAAGCTACACTGAATATTCCGCGTTTCATCCACTTTAGGATTCTTCAGGCTTATATATATATTTATTATATATATATATACAAAGACAGAAAAAGAGAGGAGTAATCCACATACTTTACTGTTTCGCTGTATCAGAGCTCATCATGGCGGCTAAAGTAGCAACCATTCCTACCCAGGGAATTAACCTACAACTATCTAGTTGATAATCGGCAATTCTAACCTCCGGCATATGGGATCGGATCCAGTAAACAACACACACACACACACACACACACACACACACACACACACACACACACATATATATATATATATATATATATATATATATATATATATATATATATATATATATATATATATAGCGTGTCAGGAGGCGATGAAATAATACGATAAAGTACTCGATCGTGGATGTAAGAGCTGAAAATACCTCACAATACCCATCTTGCCATCGCTTTCTTCCTTCCATGATCAGAATCTGTTAGCATCGTTTACTAAGATCTATTCTAAAATCTGAAACTCTGAGTTAAAACGCCCGTTTAACTTTTTTTCACTGATTTTTTTTTATTTTGCATTGTTTCACCTTTACAAGGTCGCTGATGAATTTGCGCTGATTTCATCCAGCCTCTTATTGTTGATTTAACACAATGAAACCACTGGTACGCATGTGAAATATGTATATAAAGTTGTTAAATAAATATTATATATATATATGTGTGGGGGGGTAGATTTTGTTGTTGATTTTTTAAACGATATTTAGGTTAGCGTTTCCACCTTGGAGATCGAGTGTTTTTTAGAAAATCACCCATTTTTTATTTGGACGTAAAGAAATAATATTTTATTTTATTTATTTATTTATTATATTTTAAAAACAGTAATCTACGTACCTGCATGTTTCGGGGCCCTACCGTTCTTCAGCGTAGCTTGACTGTTATTAAGAATCCAACTCCGGATCTTATCTATTTCAGTCCAGCGTCTTAATCCATTACGCCTGATGCCATAGACAGTTTACTGTTCAGTTTTTATCGTTTATATATTTACGTAGATTTTGTTGTTGATTTTTTATACGATATTTAGGTTAGCGTCTCCACCTTGGAGATCGAGAGTTTTTTTTAGAAATCCTCCCATTTTTTATTTGGACGTAAACAAATATTATTTTATTGTATTTATTTATTATTTTTTAAAAACAGTAATCTACGTACACGCATGTTTCGGGGCCCTACCATTCTTCAGCGTAGCTTGACTGACCTTATGTATTTCAGTCCAGCGTCTTAATCCATTACGCTATGATGCCATAGACAAAAAAATTTTTACAAAATAATAAATAAATAAGATAAAGTATTATTTGTTTACGTCCAAATAAAAAATGGGAGATTTTCTAAAAAAAACACCCGTTCTCCAAGATGGAGACGCTAACCTTAATATCGTTTAAAAAATCAACAACAAAAAAAACTGCATAAATATATAAACGATAAAAACTGAACAGTAAATTGTCTATGGCATCATAGGGTAATGGATTAAGACGCTGTACTGAAATACATAAGGCCCGGGGTTCGATTTCTAATAACAGGCAAGCTACGCTGAAGAGGGGTTGGGCCCCGAAACATGCATGTACGTAGATTACTGTTTCCTCTCTAGCCGCACTGATGAGCTGTGAAACAGCGAAACAATACTGTATGTGGATGACTATAATGCTCTTTATCTTGAGTTGAGAATATTGAGAAGTGATACACGAATTACCTTTAGCGTATAAGCGATGCTCTTTGTGTAAACAAATCGAGCTTAGGTATTTTGGACGATGTCAAACCATCGTTAAACTCACGATTCGCTCAGCAGCAGCCAATAACATAATAGTTAGGAGCTTTGCCTGTCGGGTTTCAATCATGGATTTAGGTAGTTGCCTGACTAGCCGCACTGATGAGCTGTGAAACAACGAAACAGTACTGTATGTGGATAACTATATATATATATATATATATATATATATATATATATATATATATATATGTATGTATATATAATAAAAATTACAATTACATCGTTAAACTCATGACTAACACAGCAGCCGCAAATGGCGTAGTGGTTAGGAGCCTTGACTGTCATACAAACGGCCGGGTTTCAATCATGGCTTGAGGTAATTGTCTGTCTAGCCGCACTGGGGACTATATCTATCTCTCTCTCTCTCTCTCTATATATATATATATATATATATATATATATATATATATATGTGTGTGTGTGTGTGTGTGTGTGTGTGTGCATAATTACGTTTACACACCGGTTCTCATAAAATCAACAAAGTTGACCCTAACTAGTACCAGATGGCTGACTATTTGAGAAATCTAGGTGCTTAATATGCTCTCCGTTTATCTCGACATTGTTTCCAGTCGACCTGAAACTCCACCTGCTTCTAGTATTTAACAACGCCAACTCCGGAAAAGTGTGCTTGGTGTCCATAGTCTGCTAAGACTGAAGGAATGTATCATGTATAAATGTCGATGACTGAAAAATTCGAACTGTGAATCCAAACAAGTGGAGAAAATTAATCATTGAAGGATGCAGAAACTTTGCAGAAAAGTGGGTTAAGCATGCAGTATTGAAACGTGCTCTCAGAATGCAAGATGAATATGCAGTTCTTGCCGACTTTCAACAACAGCTGGAATATAATATCTGTGGCAGATTTCTTCGGTTAAAAACTGTTTTAATGAACCACGTGAGGACACACAAGGTTAGACAAGAGCAACAATTTTATAAGAGTGTGCTGCCACCCAGATCACCCAACTATTGTTTTATCATCTGTGGACACGTATGTAAATCCTTAAAGGTGCATAATGTAGAAAAAAAAAAGAATTAAAAAATGGCAAATATACCCGGTGAAAAAAGTGCAAGAGCGATTCAAACAACTGCACTATTATACTCTGTTTATGGTTTCAAATACAAACAACGCCAAAATAAAGTAGCAATATGTATTGCAAAGCATACAATAGGTGGATGTTCGTCGTGGCCGAGGAACGACCTAGGTTGGTCTACCGGATATCGACTGACACCTTACGGTTTAGGCTTACGTATTTATTGAGATTGAAATAATCTATTAGTAGTTAACATAGGTTTGTTGTTCCGTCACAACACCCCCCTCCAAAACTGATAACTTCCGATGGTGTATCAGTATATTTTCCTCTTTGAGTCGACGATAAATGGTTCGGTTATTTCTCTTTTACTGTCCGAACGTCATAGTTCTAGTGTGATTTGGGGAGGCTCAATATCAAACCTGTCGTAGACGGTTTCAATAGCCTCTATTACTTCCTGGGGGAACTTATCTTGGTTCCCAGTCAAACGTTTGCTTATCTGGTTCACATGTCTTTTGTGTGTGAGTTTGGTCTCTGGATTATTTCTGATACTTTGTATTTCCCAAAACGGAATGTTATTTTTTTAAATACATTTCCTCTCCAAGATTGTACTTTTTACTGGTACCTTATAGGTTCTTCTATGTGTGGTTTGTCTTGGTAGCAACTTCTCAAATACTGATCTGATTTTACGGGCAAATATAACTCAAATGAGTTACTTTCTTCAGGTCTGCGGCAGAAATTTTCAATCGCATTCCATATTGAGTCTTGTGAAAATGCAGTATTATTATCGCTGGACTCATCATAGAAACAGCTATTTCATGCGCTGTAGTTTTTGCTGTTGTTGTTGTTGATGATGATGATGATGATGTTGTTCAATTTGCAGATTTAACAATTGTTCCAATGTACTTTAAGTATGATGGGTAACATATTGAATTTACAGAAATTACCAAAACCGTGTTCGGATTTACCAGGTTTTAGTATTTTTAAAACAACCGAGGGAGAGGGAACACTAATTTGTTTCATTCAATAACTTTGCGAATGAACTTTGACCATAGTTTCAAATTCCTAGCAAATGTCTTTTCCCATAGAAGAGAAAACTATATGTCGCTAGAAATATT
Organism: Euprymna scolopes; assembly: GCF_053919585.1. Taxonomy (NCBI): domain Eukaryota; kingdom Metazoa; phylum Mollusca; class Cephalopoda; order Sepiida; family Sepiolidae; genus Euprymna; species Euprymna scolopes. The sequence continues at coordinate 33,501,090 of NC_136513.1, forward strand.
GAATATTCCTTTAAAGCAAATGTATTTTCAAAAAATTGACAGAAGGGAAAAGACCTTAAAACCATACATGCTTAATAAAGTTCGCTGTCACATTTATTTAATAACGCGAGAAAAAGAAAAACACGAATAATTCGTATTTCTCTTTCTTTTGTATTTACGGTTGTGCCAAGATGTTGTGACAGTGTTAAATAAAAGGAAAAAATATGAAAATAGTCTTACTTTCCACGGAGTTGCAATTTAAACGTTTATGTCCACGCACGTATTTGGTTTGCGCGAGTTCCTGTTTCTCTCCTTTCCTCACTATTTTCTGAACACTTCCTTGGTTTTCCGTCGTGAGTTCTTTTGAATGCTAGGGGTATTTCAGCTTTCCGTCGTGAGTTCTTTTGAATGCTAGGGGTATTTCAGCTTTCCGTCGTGAGTTCTTTTGAATGCTAGGGGCATTTTAAATTCGAGTGACCTCTGTGAGTTCGAAGTCTGACGTCGCCACTGTTATAATAATGAAAAACAGAACGCAAAAATAAAGTAACAGCATGTATTTCAAAGCATACAATAGATGGGTAGTTCGTCGTAGTCGACGAAAGACTTAGGTTAATCCACCGGATATCGACTGACACTTTACGGCTTAGTATCCAGTATTTATTGAAATTGGAAATAGTAGGAAATATAGGTTAGTTCCGCGACAACATGCACTTAAGGAGTCGAGTGAATGTTTAACAAACTGAAAAGATTTTTTAAAAAAAAGAGTAGTGCCTCTACAAAAACCAGCAAATTCTAGCAAGTTCCCCTGTCAGAGTGTTACTAGGCGGAAAAGCACATGGACGCCCAACATCAACCGGATATCAACGTGAAAAGATGTCAAGAAAAAAGCAATTATATATATATATACATATAACTAAGAAACAGGGCCCGTTTGGGGCCCGTTTTTTGGGTCACCCTGTATACACAGGGTGACCCAAAAAACGGGCCCCAAATCTAATTAGGCCCTGTTTCTTAGTGTTTTCTCCGAATGAAATGAAACTTTGGTCATAACTAGTTTATTATATTCAAAACCTCACATCAAAACACTAGGGTCTTTGGCATTTTTTTCTCCGTTCTACAGCATATGTTCTAGATGACCTCAATTTAGCTTTTGTTATTTTTTTTGGGGGGGGGTAACCATATATATATATATATATATATATATATATAGAGAGAGAGAGAGAGAGAGAGAGAGAGAGAGAGAGAGATTTGTGGTTCTGGTTAGGGGGCACAATATTAAAGTGAAAGTGTCCTGGTGTTCACTACGAGCGGTCAAACTGCGTGTGTGCGCTTCACTCGGGAGTAGAAATGTCTGGCTTACGTAGTGCCAGACGGGTCATATTATCATGAATATAGGGGTGTCAACTACCCCAGAACACACACACACACACATATTGACTAATTTTTTACGACGCAAAGAAAGACAAAGACAATGAGTAGGAAAGAACTTCAACTCGCTGTTCATGTTTCAACAAAAGACATTTATTCGTCCCTTTTCCAACACGCGTGACTTCTCGTATCACCTGTGGCGTCACCCACGTGTCTCTAGCGTGATCCCAACTATCGGTCTGCACACATTTTTCTTTTTATTAATCTTTTTTTTTTTTTTTTGCTTTTTCTTTGCTGTGGCGTCTCTTCGCACATGACAAGGTCATTTGCATACAGCTGCCATAAGCTAAGTTGTTGTGATTTCACCACGTTTCGGTCAACTCATTCTCTGGCCTTCTTCAGGTGATTAATCATAATATTGGGTAGGATTGAAATCGCTATCTTCAGACAATTCTTGCCTGGAATCGTAGTAACTTAACGCTATTATCCACTGCGCCAAGGGCCCCGAACAATAGTGAAGATGAGGATAAAAGTCCGCAAAAGTATTAATACACAAATTATGCAGCCTCATCTCAAAGGATTCCGAAATAAAAAATACAAGTTCGAATCTCGTTCGATGTTATAGCTTATGTTGTTTTATTGATTTATATTGGGGATTTAGCGAAGCGGGGAGTTTGGTTCTAGCACTGACCTCCATCTTATTAGTCACAGGAGAGATAGTCACTTGTTTAAGTCAGCCAGATGTCTGCATAGGAGGATTCCTAATTGGTATTCTATGCCTTGTGAGACGAGCGAGACGGCCAGGCAGTAGTCACAGAGCGATGGACAAAGGAACCAAATACCACACACACTGTTTACTAGTATTTGCTAGTAGCGTCGGATGGTGTTATTATGTATACAATTCACTGACATCTGACGTCATTTCATAGAATTCGAGACATATTGGCAAATAGATTAAATTCCTCGTCTCATCATTGGGACCATTGGTTCTTGACGTATTTGTTTGTATTAACATTGTCTGCATATCTCACTTAAAACCTCGTGCCCGTTGGTTGGCGTGTATAGCTGTCGGTTTATCGATCTGTCCCCCCTTATTTTTGTGTAGGTTTTACAGCATATCAACCCTTTTCTGTGTTCGTTAATGCCGATTGTTTTTTTTTGTTGTTGTTCTAAAGTGTATTTTTGTGCTTGAAGTACTTAATAATTATATTCTAATATTTATTCGTGGTGTTTGGTTTGGTTGTTTTGTTTTATGTCATGTCAACCCCTTTCGTGTTATTTAATACTGAATCTGGTCATTTTTGTAATCCGTTTTTTTTTCCTCCACCTTTTTTATATCTTCAAATATTTATGTATGGCATTTGTCTTTTTTATTGTTGTCGTTGTTTGATTGTTTGTTTGTTTGTTTGTTTGTTTTACGATATATGAAACTGTTCAAGCTATTTAATGCAATATCTGGCCATTTTTGTAATAAGCTTTTATCATTCAATTTTTTTATATTCTCGAATATTTACCCTTGGTGGTTGGTTTGGTTGTTTTGTGTTACAACATATCAACCCTTTTCCTATTATTCAATGTTGAATCCGGTCATTTTTTGTAAGGATATTTATGCTTCAAGGTATTTATATTTTCAAATATTTATTTATGGTGTTTTTGTTTGTTGTTTTATTTTATTTTTTATTGTCCTTTGTTTGTTTTACGGTATGTTAAAGCTTTTCGGAATATTTAACGACATTTCCGGTCATCTTCTCTTCTCTTCTCTATCTCTTCTTCTCTTCTTCTTCTCTTCTCTATCTTCTTCTTCTATCTTCTTCTTCTTCTATCTTCTATCTATCTTCTATATAAATAAAATGAACTCATTTTTTCTCGTCGGATTTTGACCTTAATAGGATTAAAAATCAAGATATTTCATGCAAATATAATATGCACAAACGGCAGAACAATATCTGAGGTGTGTTATAGGCTTATTATTTCTCAAATTCCTCGATAATCTTAGATTTCTATACTTTTTCTGCTGAGAAGTCACGGTCAAAATCGGTTAACATCAATGGAAGTGGTAAAATATTTTCTCTCTAATAAATTCCTCCTCCCCCTGCCACCACTTAACACCGTTTGGGGATCGTTCACAAGGCTCCGTGTTTTGACAAGCTTCTGGTTTTGACATTTACTCCTGATCTGAAATGGAACACGTACATCAAGTCTGTTGCCAAGGTCGCTGGAAAGATGGTGGGATCCTTCTACCGCTCCAGAAGATATCTCACTACTGATGCAATTCTCTATCTATATAAAAGCCAAGTACGTCCAAGGATGGAATACTGTTGCCATATCTGGGCAGGACTGCTAAAAACAGCCTATCCTGCCTTGACAGAGTACAAAATAGACTTCGTGGCTTAGTGGGGGATGCCCTTTTCTCTACCCTGCAACCTCTCTCCCACAGAAGAGACGTTGCGAGCCTGTCCTTGTTTTATCGTTATTTCCATGGCAGATGCTCGTCTGAACTTCAATCTCTGGTCCCCCCTCGCCAATCTTTCACGAGAAACACCCGTCTAGCTGAATCCACTGTGAAAAATTTCCCCCACTCTATATCTGTGCCTAAATCAAAACGCGGATTCCATGAACAAAGCTTCTTTCTTAGAACTGCACGCCTGTGGAACTCTGTTCCGTCTGCCTGCTTCCCTCCGGACTACAATTTGGATGTCTTCAAGTCCAATGTTAACAAATTCCTAATGAACCGCCCCCTTAAGTAAACACTTCAGCAAATCTCCTCACTAACTTAATGTACTTGCAATAACCCTTATCCCTGAGTGGCTTCCGGGCCTTGATAAGTGGTGATCACTGTGTAAAAAAAAAAAAAAAACAGCTGAGAAGAGAACACCGGTTTGGCTGCGTAGTTCTTTCATGTGAAGTTATTTAAAATCACTAAACTAAGCTGCAGTGCTCTGTGGCGTAGTGGTTAGCGTGCTGGACAATTCACATTATATTTTCACGTTCGCGCCGACCTACCGTAGTCGTTTTTTTTTTTTTTGTTTGTTTTTTTTTTTCCTAAACAACTGGAATGGACTTTTCTTGGTGGCCGAACTGTTAACGTTGCAGATGTTTTTTTTTTTTTTTTTTTTTCACACTTTATTTTCCTACTTTTACTCATGACTCCGGGTTTGATCCTTCCTACTTACCTACCATAACATTTTTTAAAACTCCCCCCCGTCCCGGAAACAAACACTCGGGCAACGCCGGGTACCCCCGCTAGTCTTTATAATAAGCTATTATAATCCATTTTTTTTATCTGCAAATATTTATTCTTGGTATTTCGTTTGGTTGTTTTGGTTTACGACATGTCAACAACAAGTCTTTATTCTTCAAAATATTTATCAACAAAAGTTTTATTCATGGGAGTCTTTTATTATTGTCTGTTTGTTTTACGGCGTGCCAAGCTTTTTGGGCATCAAAAATGCAATATCCGGTCATTTCTGTAATAAAGATTGATCATTCAAATCGCTTATGTCATCACATATTTATTCATGGTACTTCGTTTGGTTGTTGTTTTGGTTTACAATATGTCAACCCTTTTCGTGCTATTTAATGTCGAATGCGGTGATTTTTGTAAAAGCTTCTCATGCTCCAAATTCTCTACATCTTGAAATAGGTATTCATTGTATTTGGTTATGATTGCCTTAAAAGGAAAATCGTTTATGTTTTGTGGCTTTACAGAACATATTAATTGTTACTTGTTTGATTAACATCATGCTTATCACAGCTCCCCACCACCATCACTGTCAATTGGCGGAGGTAGCGTCCCCGGTTCTCGGTCACTTTGTTGACGCTCGTAGGGCACATTGGTTTGAAAGAATAGTAGATCGTTTAGAAGGTCTGGAGGTCAGAGATGCAGGAACTAACTTCCGTGAATTGACAGGGATGTGGGAAGGTGATAAGCATGATAATAATGCTGTAGTGTGATTTTAACGGCAGGGGGTGATGTATAAGAGTGCGAGTGAGGATGAGAGACAGCGAGAAGCATCTCGAGGCTGTTTGCGTTGATGACGGAGGTAACTTCGGTTCGAACCCACCTGTACCAAGATGACCTCGCCTGAGGAAACCCCAGTTCCTGATGACCAACCAGAGGAAGGTAAGCCCACGTGTTGGAACTTTCCCGGAAAAGGAGATGCGGAGTCAAATGAATGCGATCTTGTTTTTTTTTTGTTGTTTTTTTTTCTCCTTCTCTGTTTTCTTTGATTTCTTGCAGAAAATTGGCCCGTGAACCGCCGAGGAGAATACCGACCGTGACCAGTTAAAGTGAGAAGGAAGTAGTCTAATCCAATAAAGAGCGGGTACGAGTTACCAAGAATAGGGAATTTGGACTGTCGAGATTGTGATAATTCTTTTTTTTTCTTTTTGGTTGAAAAAAAATGAGTAACTTTTATAATCAGTGGAAAGAAAAATTTTTCGCAATGTATTGGAAAAAAACAAGTGAATTTTATAATTTTTGGCTGAAAAAAAAATTTGATTAGCTTTTATAATCTGTTGGAAAAATTTTTTTCATAATGTATTGAAAAAAAAAAGAAATGTGACTTTTATGAATTTTGTTTGAAAAAAAATGGCTTACTTTTATAATTCGTTTGGAAAAAAATAACTTTTATAATGTGTGGAAAAAAGACGTGATTTTTATAATTTTTGAAAAAGGATAAGTAATGTTATATTTTTTTGGGGGGGGGAGAAAGCCTGAGTAACTTGGGTGAAAAAAAACTTTTCATAATGTCATGAAAAAACTTGTGACTGTCATTTCTGATGGAAAAATAATTGAGTAACTTTTATAATTGTGTTGGCCAAAAAGAGACTATATGACTTTTATAATCTTGAAAAAAGGGGGATAATGAGACTTTGACAATATTGAACTTTTCTGCTTTTAGAACACAGAAGGGGAATAAACCGAGTGATGAACTGATGTGGAGAACCATCACCTGTGGGTCGTTGTTGTTGAACTCGAGTTCGAACTATATGTTTTTTTTTTCTAACAAGTGCACCAATACTGAAAAAATACGGCCCATGGAACCAGCTAGTATGGAGTGCGGTGAGAGGTTGTCGGGACATAGTCGGTGTGTGCGGATGAATTAGACTCATCTGTTTCCTCTGGAAACAAGTCTAAAGGGGGCGGAATGTGTCGTGACCGTCTCAGGGGGCGATTGGGCTTCCCACTAGGGGGAGGCTTAGATTCCCAAAACGCTGGATTATGCCAGGCAGATATGATTTGTTTTATTCTTTAAGTGTCGTTTGTGTGTCCGGGCGACAGCAATCGACCCTGCTGAAAGGAAGATTGGATTTATAAATGTCATTGTTTTATGAAAGCGACAACTTAATGTCACCTTCAGAAGCCTAACGAAAACATAATTTTGTTTTCGATGCCAACGAGTAATGACTCGGGGTTGTTTGGCATTTGAGTGCAGTACCCGACCGACGAAGTCACGGGCTTCACCTTTCGGGGGAGAGATCCTTCCCTAGAGGTGATTTAACTAGTTGCGATTAGTCCATAAAACGGCCCCGGGCTACCCCTCACCTCACTTTATGAACGGGTCCCAGCGTTGAAACCGCGATAATCGAGCTGAGTCCTGGAGAGAATTAAGCCAGTCGAAGAGTCGCCACACACCCCTTCTCTTCCCACATCATTCCACCGCTATACCGAGAGAGAAATTAATCTATTTGGGACTCAGCAGAGTCTGTCAGGATAAACATTGAACTCCGAACAATTGTATATACCTATATATCTTATCGTGAATTTAATCTGTAGATTAATGGAGTTTGTCTTTCTTTCTGTAGAGAATGGAGTTTGTCTTTCTTTTGTGTGCATGAGATTGCTTCTCTTCCAGTACGACAGATCGACGAAAAAGCGACATATCAACCGACCGCGATACCAATCAAATCGATTGACGAGTCCGGCCACACAGAGATACCTTGCTGACCTACGAAGGACGGGTCACATTTGGCCCATGACCGAGGATTGACTATTATGTGAAAAAGGATCCCCTGGAAAGGGATCGCTTCGCGGAATCACAGTTACAAATGGAAATGCACCAAACGCTGATGTTATTGTTTTATTTTTACATTTTAGGTCAGAAAGTAAGTATCCTCAAACAGCCCGAGGAAATAGCACCAGGACGTATGTTTGGACTAACATTTTCATCGTTCTGTAACGTTTAAGATTGAAATAATATTCTCAAATGATGTCATTTTTTCATTGTAATATTCGTCTGTAAAACCACTGAGATGGCAAAGTAAGATGGATTACTTGTCCTTGGGGACAAAAATGGTCACATTCAATGCTCCCAAGACTGGGCTTGTTTCCTTCAATAATTACAAGAAACCTTCACTACAACCAATAGCAATGGTCAAGAACACATTACCCGAAAGTACTTCCTTTAAACTCTTCGGCCTAACGTTTACAGTGAACATGAACTGGAACAGATACATCAAAGGCATTGCCAAGGCTACTGCGAAGAAGGTGGGCTTTCTACCATGCTAGAAAGCTAATTACACCTAAAAGTATCCTATACCTCTATAAGGCCACCATTCACCCATGTATGGAGTACTATTGTTATATTTGGGCTGGTACATCTGCTACTTGTCTCTCACACCTTGACAGGGTTCAAAAGAGAGTCGCCAATCTGATAGGTCCTGAACTGTCATCTAAGATTCAGCCTTTGTTCCATCGACGACATGTTGCGTCCCTCTGCCTGTTCTACAAGTACTTTAATGGTGAACTACAAGCACTTGTATCCCCTTGACGTGAATATTCCCGACAAACCCGACAAGCAGCTAAATCCTATCTCTAGACAGTAGAGATCCCTAGGTGCAAGAAAGCCTTCTAGTTCAATAGTTTCTTCCCCAGAACTGCTAGACTTTGGAATTCTCTTCCGGCATTCTGCTTTCTCAACTGTACTGGCATGCAGAAGTTCAAGTGTAATGTGAACAAACAGCTACTCATCTCATCATTTCATAATACCCCTGCAACTTATGTCCCCGATAGTAGCCCCCTACTTCAAAGTGGCACTGTGCCTTGTATTGGGTGAAAAATTAATTAAAATAAAACTTAGCAGGATTACGTAACGTGCACTTATTGGCCAATCAACTCCGGTGTTCTTACTTCCTTACTCCACCCCTCATCTCTCATCATCTCTCACATACTCCTTGCCTTCCGTGAGTGTATTAAAACTTCCATCTCTCGGTCTCAATCAATCCATCTTTCCCTATTCCATTTCCTATTTCTCCTCAACCCCATTACCAGCCAGTACCTTCTCCTGCGAGCCATACAGACAGAAAATGGGCATAAATATGCATAATGGTTTTCTTTTAAATAAATTCAAAACATTTGTTAAATTATTATACGTTGAGCTCTACTTATATATATATATATAAATATATATATATATGAGTAGAGCTCAACGTATTATAATTCAATAAATGTTTTGAAGTGAACTAATTATCAATATCTATCTATCTCACTATATATATACATATATATATAGTGAGATAGATAGATAGATATATATTGATAATTAGTTCACTTCATATATATATATATATATATATATATATATATATATATATATATATATATATAAGGCGTTCCAAAAGTCTTGGGCACATTTCAAGCTATCATATCTGCTTAACTATGAATGGTAGTAAGATGAAAGTTGTGTTATTTTAAAGCTAAATGTATTAAGTTTTTTTTTTCAGATCTAGTCATGGCGTTCCCTCAACCAGAAAAGGCGTTTTATCTGCTTGAAAACAAAACTGAATCATGGACCATTGTTCAACGTGCATTTCGCAAAAAAAAAAAAAAAAAAAAAACGGAAAACAGCCTGCGATTTTTTGTGTGGCGATTTGTGAAACGACTGGTCTATCTGCTTTCACATTCAAGAGACATGGATGAGGGTAAGGCCCGATAACAGAAGATGTTGCAACCATTGACAACGCAAAACGTTTAGTAAGCTTGGTGTGTATTTAGTGGATAATGGTGTATTTCCAGGTGGAACTGACACTGACCTTAATTGAAGAGTACTGGCTTCTTTCGGCGGAATATTTTCCTGAACTCCCTTAAAACTTCAACATGGTATTCTTTGTTGACCTTCTGCCCAGTGGTAACGCAGTGCATGTAGATCATCCCCGTGTTGTCCAGAAAAGGGGATCATCATAAGTTTCTGGGAGAGTTTGCTCTATCTGGCCAGCATGTTTCCACTGAGACCTCTGTCTCTTGGTTTCTGGGTCATAGCAGTAGATCAAGATTCCATCGCATGTCACCAGAGCATCAAGAACTGCGGGGTCTGAATCGATCAGCTTGACCATCTTCCTGCTGTCATGGCAACGTCTTCCTTTCTAATCTTCTCTGGGCACCTTTGGGACAAATTTCGCGTAAATCTTCCACATCTTCAGTTTCTCGCGAATAGTTGCATGTACAGTTCCATACACTGACATCAAATTCTGCATTGTTGTCTCTATAGACACGCGATTGGTCCTTATTTGTGAAATTCTTTATTTGGCCAATCAACTCTGATTTGACTTTCTTACTCGTCTCACATCTCTCATCATCCCTGACATACTCCCTGCCTTCCTTGAATATCATGCCACTCAAAAACTGATGCTCGATTCATGCAAGATTGTCCAAAGGCAGTCTAAAGCAGTCCATACGTTTTTGTAACATTTTTCCAAGTTTAAAACAGAAATTTATTGCGTTCTTTTGAAGTGTCCTTACGTCCAGATTGCATTTTTGAAATTCACCAGCCGCGATAACCAGGCTTTAGTAGGATGTATTCTAATTCTTGCTGTAGCTGTTAATCTGAAACTGGAACAATAAAAATTGATCAGTCATCCCATACAGCAATAATATACTGCAATTTCAAGGGTAGATAATAATTTTAAATACGCGTACAAAAATGTCGTGAAAACTCGTTTAACGCACCTGGTAAATTGAATGGAATAATACCTTGTTCTTTTTAATTGAGCACTAAAAAAAACATCGTTGAAATTCAATGGTTTTACTTTTGAGCGTTATATATATATATATATATATATATATATGTGTGTGTGTGTGTGTGTGTGTGTATATATATATATATATATATATATATATATATATATGTATGTATGTATGTATATATACAGGGTGACCAAAAAAGACAAACAAAAGCTAAATGGAGGCCATCTAGAACATATGCTGTAGAACGGAGAAAAAATGCCAAAGACCCTTGTGTTTTGATGTGATGTTTTGAATATAATAAACTAGTTATGGCCAAAGTTTCATTTCATTCGGACAAAACACTAAGAAACGGGGCCTAATTAAAGTTGGGGCCCGTTTTGGGGGGGGTCACCCTGTATAAGCGGCACTTTTTCTGTTTGTCTCTGTTCGTATTTTGAATTTTTTTCAAGAGAGATTACATGAAACATCGGGGATGAAATCACAAAAAAGTTTCATTTCATTCGGACAAAACACTAAGAAACGAGGCCTAATTAGAGTTGGGACTCGTTTTTTTTTTTGTGTGGGGGGCAACCTGTATATATGTTTCATGATTAAAGTTAAATTCTGTAAATCAAAATACATGCACATATATTTAAGTTAAGAATTTATTGTTTGAAACAAGGAATATATAGAGAAGATTATGTTTATTTCCTTAATCTATTGATTTTCAACAATGGCTCATGTCATCAGAGGAAATAAAATGCAATTAGCAAAATGTTCAGCTATGAATATAAATGTATTTTGCACTTCAGCATTTTCAATACTAATTCAGCTGAAAGTGCTCAACTATAAGAAACGAGTTTCTTAAAGCGGCTGTCATATATATATATATATATATATATATATATATATATATATATATATATATATATATATATATATATATATATATATATATATTAGTGTTTGAACAATTTGGAAAATTCGTAACTTTAGTGGGTATTGGAATCGTTATCGAAATCGGGAATATCTGTTCATATTTTTCAATGCCCAAAACACGATTCTTTTAATTATCTTTTTTTAAACAGTTGATTCGGTTTGAAACAATGTCTTCCACTGGTGATAGTAATGTTAAAATAATAAATATTAATTGATTAAAAAAAACAAAAACGGTAAGACTAAAAACACATTTGTTATTATGTTGGTGAAAAGATCTGCACGTTAATCACAGTAAAAATAACAAAACTAACTATAACTATGTATATATTTATAAATAATCGGAATCTGTAATTGCATCGGTATCGGGAATTTAGTACAGAATTGATAATTGTATCGGAATCAGAAAAAAATATTAGAATCGTCTCATTACTAATATATATATATATATATATATATATATATATATATATATATGTGTGTGTGTGTGTGTGTGTGTGTGTGTGTGTGTGTGTATGTATATATATATATATATATATATATATATATATATATATATATATATATATATATAAACTATCTGCTTCAATATAAAACAGTTTATTATCTGCATATCTCATTTAATATCTGTTTGTCTGACCAAAGCGCGCCGTCACGAGCAGGTGCGTGCCCCATTAGACTAATTAATTGGCGGAGATTTGCGCGCCGCGATTCTAATGTCATATTTCCTGTGCCTCCCTCCGTCCCATCGCGCGATTAAAAATTAGAAATCACAGTCCGTCTCTTTACTAAGGCACGGCTGGAAAACTGCTAACGTCTCTTTATTATATGAAACATCGCACGGTCAAAGACGAAAGAGACACATTAAAGCAGACGAGTGGTGTTGGCGGCGTGGGATTCTCCGAATTGCGATGCACCTGACTCCGCCAACTGTATGTGATGGACACAGTCTCAATGCTGAGAGATTAGTGACTAGTAACAAATTAGTTTTGAGCCTGACGTTCGATTAAGACACTTTTGTTGTGCGGACTTTATCCTGGTACCAATGCACGTACGAGATTACTGATGGCGGTCGCCCGCCTGTCGTCTGCCCATGCAGATCGGCGCCATTGTACGCGCGCGCCGATGAGCGGCGTTTAGTAAAATATGGCGGCCATCGACTTCTACCTCGTACTGCCCAGCTTTGCTAGCAATTGTATGGCATACTAAACAAGCCGAGGTATTTGTCATTTATAGGGGCGTGGTGGGGCTGGAAAAGAGACAAACATCATCTGTGAAAGACTGTGCGCTAATTGAAGTGGATGTACGCAGCTTTTGATGATATTTGAAGTTTTAATTTGAAGTTTAGAGTTTGTGGCGATGCGGATCGTCAAATTCTCATGTTTGAAGGATGCCACTGCATGCATTTTTCGCATTGCCAGATGGTTTACTCATGTGTAGTTTTGCGATACTGACTGCGGGTTCAACATGCAGTATCAACAAAATAAAAACACAGTCATCTATATATTAATTACAACAGAAAAATGCATGAAAAGTAATATGGTTAAGCTGATACATGGAAAAGTAAAGTTGCTAAAACTGGAAAGGAAAACGAACAAGATATTCTAATAACAAATATAATAAAGTTATAACTTAAAATATTGCAGCATTAAGAATTGATTATGTAATGTTATAAATTGAATCTAAAAAAAATTCAATATTGCAATATTTTGAATTATAAATTTATTATATTTTTTACTAGAATATCTTGTCCTTTTCTTTTCCAGATTTAACAACTAGTCCTTTACTTTTCCATGTATCAGTTTAACCATATTACTTTTCATGCTGGCATTTTTTTCTATTGTAATGCATGATTTTTCGAGGCTTCCTATCAATTCACTTGTTCTTTGCTTAATTTCAGTTTTATTTTTATTTTGCCCCCATAAACACATATGTAATAACAATGTACGGAACTCGTCTGCTTTCACTAAATTCCCCCAATTACCTCCCTTTCATGCTTTCATTAATTAATTAGTAGCAACAGTAGTCACGGTGAATGGCATTGTACTCCACTTGGATTAAATACTCTGTGTTTTTCCTGTCGAGATGCCTATGAGGTTATTCCCCTTTTCAGTGCAAGTATTTTATCGTGGTAAAGTTGGAGTAAGGGAGATAAAATTATTATTATTATTATTATTATTATTATTATTATTATTATTATTATTATTATTATTATTATTGTTGTTGTTGTTGTTTTTTTTGTTGTTATTGTTATTGTTATTGTTGTTATTGTTATTGTTATTGCTATTATTATTATTGTTATTGTTAGTATTATTATTGTCATTATTGTTATTGCTATTGTAATTATTATTGTTACTGTTATTATTGTTATTGTTATTATTATTGTTGTTGTTATTGTTATTATTATTATTGTTGTTATTGTTATTGCTATTATTATTGTTATTATTATTAATATTATTATTATTGTTGTTGTTATTGCTATTGTTATTATTATTGGTATTATTGTTATTGCTGTTGTTATTGTTATTGCTATTATTATAATTATTGTTGTTATTGTTACTGTTGTTATTATTATTATTATTATTGTTGTTGTCATTGTTATTGTTGTTGTTATTATTGTTATTATTGTTATTGTTATTGCTATTATTATTATTGTTATTGTTATTATTATTATCATTGTTGTTATTGTTATTGTAATTATTATTGTTACGTTTACTATTGTTATTGTTATTATTGCTGTTGTTATTGTTATTATTATTGTTGTTATTGTTATTATTAATGTTATTATTATTATTATTAATATTATTATTATTGTTGTTGTTATTGTTATTGTTATTGTTATTGGTATTATTGTTATTGTTGTTGTTAGTGTTATTGCTATTATTATTGGAATTGTTATTATTATTGTTATTGTTTTTATTGTTATTGTTATTATTATTATTGTTATTGTAATTGATAATATTTTTATTGTTATTATTATTGTTGTTATTGTTATTATTATTGTTGTTGTTGTTATTGTTATTGTTATTATTATTGTTGTTGTTGTTATTATTGTTATTGTTCTTATTATTATTGTTATTGTTATTGTAATTATTATTATTGTTGTTATTATTATTATTATTATTGTTATTCTTATTATTATTGTTATTCTTAGTGTTATTATTATTGTTATTATTGCTATATTATTATTATTGTTATTATTATTGTTATTATTATTATTATTATTATTATTATTATTATTATTTTCTCACGAGGAGTAGTCACACGGATTATTATCAAATATTTCTCTTAGAAAACAACTTGTGGTGTTCTCTGAAGTTTTTGGGGTTTTTTTTATTATTCCTGGAATTTGTGTAGCATATGCGTCATACAGTGTTCAGCACTCTTCGGAATTTCCTAGTGGCTAGTACTCTCTTGGCTCCGTTTGTGTCCATCTTCCTTGAGCTTTCATGACTATAATGTTTGGTGCTAGATTAGACTTATGTCACCTCATGTGTGTGCGAATATCTGATTTTGTTTCGGCTGGTCAGGTTTTTAATATTTCTGAAATTATTATTATTATTATTATTATTATTATTATTATTATTATTATTATTACAAACGGGGATGCCCGGCAGTGTTCGGTCCTAAAATACGCTTAAGTATGTTTTACTCTATGTAGATTTAGTATTTATTATTACAGAACCAATTCTATATTGAATATTATATTGTACCTTTTATATATTACTTATTTCAAATGTTTACAAACAATGACTTATGTACCGCGTTCCCTATCGTTTGCGCTATCGATAGATAGATGACAAAGATTTTAAATCAAACCACATCAAGTTCTGAATGAAATTGCGCATGCGAAAAAGTAATAGGAATATGCCGGCAAATTGAAATGAGCATTTTATATTTCGATTTACCGACATATTTCTGTACGTATTATTCATCCGTATAAAGATTTTATTCAGTGAATGATTACAATTTTCTGTTAATTTTGGTGTTATGCGCACAGTAGGTTAAGAGTTTATCGGTTAAACATTTTCAGTGTCACATACATACATACATCTACCGTTTTATTTATATAGATTATTATTATTATTATTATTATTATTATTATTATTATTATTATTATTATTATTATTATTATAGTAGAGGAATTATGCAGATAAGGTGTATACATGAGGTTTAAATGCAAATAACCCCGGTCGTAGTTAGTATACTAAGAGTAGTGTTAAGACGTCTGGAAATACTATTGAAAAAACTACGAATCCCCAGTGGGTTAAGCGGCTTTCAGACCTCTGCTATTGTAGGTACCACCAACATCCTTAGGAAAACCCTTGATCTTTGGAGCCGGAATTGAAGGAAGTCCTCTAGAAATGTATCCCATCTCTTTTTAGGGAGACGTTGATAAATAAAATCAGAATTATCATTATATTTGTAAACACGGGAAGTTCTCACACATGCATTCATCAGCGATCACTCATATGGAATAACCTGTGAGGTTACCCGAAGTGCGACTTTCAACACATTCCCAGGGCTCTCCACCTTTTCAATAAAGATTGAAAATAACTTTGCGTCATCGCAATAGCCGCTTCCCATTGATTTCTCGCTGGTAAAACCTTCCCTATGACTCAGTGTTCTCTACACTTTTTTGTGCTCTCCCCCCTGTTTTCACTCCCCCCCCCCTTGACCTTCTATGCTTATTTGGTGCGGCGCCAATCGAGATGTCTAACATTTTCATTGTATAACATTTTTCTTCTTCTCTACTTACGTTTTTCTCTACACTCGACTCGGAGAAAACCAGCAAAATCCATAACATACAACAACAATTCACATGACAAGAGACGATAATAAACGAACTACACACGTGTGTTCCCACCCGCTGGGGGAACGGTGGCTCTTGCGCGGGCGGGACGTTGACGAATAACAAGCTCTTCATCTTAAAAGGATGATCACTAATCAATACACTTAAATCGCTAACGTTACTTTAAGCCCCGCTCCGCATCACGCGTCTTGACCCTCGCGAATTTCTTCCTAACCTTTGCTTAAACATCCCCCCTCGTGGAAATCCACATATTCTAAGAAACGCTGACAAGCAGGCTCGCATATACGGACACTCATAATCAAGTATACAGATAAACGCCTGTGTATAAACTTAATTACATGGCGTCGCAGCATATGCCGAAATGTTCAAGTACTTTAGTCCAGTAGAAATTAGTTGAGGCGGGAAAGACATGAGGCCAAGCTGAGCTCGCTTGGCTATTAACAGACCTGATAATCTGTGTTATCTTACTTCAAACAGAGCTGTTTTAGTACTATTTTTTAGGTGAGGGCTGATTGTTTGTATAGCTTGTTATCTTGGTTTAGTCGGACTATTTTTCTCATCTTGAGTGATATTTCTGCAACAACGTTTCGGTCGAACTCGCCTTCGACCTTCGTCAGGCGTGTTTGTCGCCATCTTGGAAAAGAAAGGAGAAAAGCCAATAGCTCCGTAGATAGGTTCTAAACTAAAACAACTCCGATAATACGAAATCATCTATGGAGTCAGTAACTTTTCTCTTTTCTTTTCCAAGATGGTGAGCAACATGCCTGAAGAAGGCCGAAGGCTACATCGACCGAAACGTTGCACAAATAACACTCAAATTGAGAACAAGTAATGCAGAGTTGTCAAAATACTATAAATAAAAAATTTGAGAATTGCTTACATCAGCCCATCTAAATACTAACCAGGCTCTACATTGCTTAACTTCGGTGATTGAACTAGAACCGGTGTTTTCAATGTGACATAGTTCTCTATTGAGAATTTGTATATAAAATCTATGAACGTAAGCGAATTTGAAATAGTGAATACTCCGACGAACTGTAAGCACTTGTACCCCCTCGACGTAAATACCCCGACAAATCCCACAATCAGCAAAATCCCACCCCTTCACAGTTGAGATCCCTAGATGTAAAAGAGCCTTCTACTCCAGTAGTTTCTTCCCCAGAACCGCTAGACTTTGGAATTCCCTTCCGGGTTCTTGCTTCCCCAACTGTACTGACATGCAGAAGTTCAAGTGTAACGTGAACCGACATCTTGCTGCCCAACTCCCCACATAGTACCGCTGTAGCTTATGTCCCTGATAGTAGCCTCCCTACATCAATATGGCAATGTGCCTTGTTTGGGGTGAAAATATGATTTAAAAGGTTCGCTTCAATCAAATTCTTCCTTTGTCTGCCCCACATAGGGAACCATTGCCATCCACGAAATATTTAACCACTACCGACAAAAACCAAGAATTAGCTTGAATTCTTGCAAATCAGAGGCAAGCAAGTCGAAGATACGCAGTTCAGCGGAAAGACCGTACCCAATAGTTAGGGTGTTTCCTATCTTATGGAAAACACTTCCGTGAAGAAATGAAGCTACTCGATTTAAGGAGCTAAAAAAGACATTACATCAAGATGAAAAACTTTATAATAAGTGTAGGACACATAGATTCTGCCCAAGAAAACAGCAGTTCTTCCCGCTTTGTCATAAATACTTCTCATTGAATGTGACGACTACAGGAAAAAATAAGGGAAGCGTAAGTTTACCAGGAGATCGGGGTTCAATTATGTGCCGAATCTTTCCTAAGACTCAAATATAATTCTTGGTACCTCCTTGATAACCTTCAGAAATATGCGTGTACGATTAAGTATAAATTTGTACTACCACAGGAAAGGGTTGATGCCTTTCTTTTACATCTCGGTGCAGCGTTCAATAAAAAAAAGGGGAGCTTCCAGTTCGCATTCTATTACAGTTGATGCATTTCTGTTGCCTTGCTCCAGGGAGTTTGTGGAGGTGCATGATTGACGAGTTGATTTCAATTCACATCAAATTTATTATACGGTATTGAATATATTCAGGGAAGTTGTGGCTCCATGAATAGATATTACTCCAGAAAGGTATGAATCCAGATTAGATTATCATGAAAACGGGAATTCATCTACAATAAATCTTTCGGCATAAGCTTTTGGCCAAGATCAAAGTGTAGTATCTGTTATTCAGATGCGGCACTTCCATTTCTCGTTCTCTTTCAGTGGAGGAGAAATACTTCACGACTGAGACAATTTTTATTTTTGTACCTTTTCTCCACATTAAAAAAACGACCATGGTGTCTAATTCTGTCCCGTAGGGAGGCATTGTAAATAAGTACAATTAGTTGATTACAATAGGTGACGGGTGGAACGACAAAATAGAACGATAGGAGTCTTCTATTTATGTCTGAAAGTGACACGATGTTCAACAAGCATGATCGGAGATGCACCGCTGTACAACTCATGCTCTCATCGGACGGTTTGGTGTTAAATGCCACCTTACATCTTCGAAGTCGACTTGAAAGTCTACACCAGTGCTTGTAAAAAAGGTACGCTACCAGTTCCGGACCCGTATCGAAGCTTTGATTGAAGCTGAAATCGGTTACATTTAATAGATTTTAACTTTACTACATAATTAAGTTACTTGAATTGATTTTTTAATAAAATTTTTTTAAATAAAGCTTTAGTTTTTTATGTTTTTTTTAGGACAACAACTTTATCGTTCTATCCTGTGTTTTGTTTATTATAGAATGGAAGATAATCTAAGAATATAAGAATATAGGAGAACACTGAAAAAAGAGGAGAGTGGGCGAGAAAAGCGGGAGAGAGTGGGCAATATTAGAATATTTATCTAGCATTGTCTGCGTATAAAATATTTTGTGGATGAAGAAGGAGGAAGATGAGGAAGCAGAGCAGAACGGCAATGGTTCATTTATTCATAAAGCACCAGAGAATTTGTCTTATGGATATCGTTTGGCATAAGGCATGAAGACACTTGAGGTAAGCAGTAAACAAGAAGGAAAAATAATTATCGCAAAGATAGGAGATAACTATTAACAATTTAAACAAATGGGAATAAAAGAAAACAGAAGTTAAATCAAAGAAAAACAGAATATGGGAAAGAAAGACGAAGAAGGGCAAGTAGAAAGATAGGAAGAAGAATAAGAAAAGAAAAAGAAGAAAAAGAAAAGTAGAAGAAGAAAAGAATGATAAGAAGAAAAACGAGAAGAAGAAGAAGAAGAAAAAGAAGGAAAAGAATAAAAAGTAGAAGAAATAAAAAATAAGAAAAAAAGATGAAAAAGAAGAAGAAGAAGAAGAAGAAGAAGAAAGAATGATAAGAAGAAAAACGAGAAGAAGAAGAAGAAAAAGAAGGAAAAGAATAAAAAGTAGAAGAAATAAAAAATAAGAAAAAAAGATGAAAAAGAAGAAGAAGGAAGAGAAAGAAGAAGAAGAAGAAAAGAATGATAAGAAGAAAAACGAGAAGAAGAAGAATAAGAAGAAGAAGAAGAAAAAGAAGGAAAAGAATAAAAAGTAGAAGAAATGAAAAATAAGAAAAAGAAGAAAAAGAAGAAGAAGGAAGAGAAAGAAGAAGAAGAAGAAGAAGAAGAAAAGAGAAGAAAAAGAAGACAAAGAAGAAGGGGACGAAGGAGAAGAAGAAGAAAAACAGAAGAAAAGAATAAAAAGAGGTCGATTGATAAGAAGGAGAAGAAGAAAGAAAAGAAAAATAATGAGAAGAAAAAAAACAAGAAGAAGAAGAAGAAGAAAGAAAGAATAAAAACGGAGAAGCAAACGAATAAGGAAGAGGAGAGGGAATGAACAGAAGAACAAAGAAAGACTAAAAAGCGAAGAGAAAAAGAGGAAGATAAAGAGGAGAAAACGGAGAAGAGGGAGAAATAAAAGTGTGTTGAAATTGGTTAAAAAAAAGAAAAGGATACGTGGCAGAAGAAAACGATGAGAAGAAAAATGTGTAGGAGGAGGGCGGGGGGCAGGGAGGAGGAGGGGGAGTTCGGGCAGAATATTAGGTTAATAAAATCATAATTAGAATAAAAGGGTAAAAGAAGAAGAGATAACAAAAGAAGAAGAAGAAGAAGAAGAAGAAGAAGAAGAAGAAGAAACAGGAAGCAGGAAAAGGAATAGTAAAGAAAACAGTAATTCAATGAAAGCAATCTCTAAGTAAGCGGCCAACGTTTATTCCGCCATCTTAATATGCCATTTCTAAAGACGCTTGTAAGAAAGGCTCGTTCATTACAGTTAGTGGCTGTCATACGTTTCATTCCAATAATTGCTGTTGTCAGTGTTGTTGCGTGTCAGCAGCAAGGATCACCTGGCGTTGACTCACTTATTGATCCGGACGATTCAAAGACACACACACAAATTATTTCCCTCATCCCCAGCCTAAACACCCCCTTTTCATTTCTTTGTTTCCCATAAATATTCCTTCACTCCGTAATCATTTTAGTGGCCATTTGAAAGACCACGTGTCGCCGGTTATTATTATTGTAACGTTGTCGCCGTGTTCCTTATTGGTTTCCAAATTCGAAAAGCTGTCCCAGCAGGAATGAAGAAATGGAAACAAGGAATATGCTGTTGTGTTCTTTTTTTTGTTGTTGTTGTTTCATACATAGCTCATCATTTATTGCAAGTAAAATATCGAAATTCCTTTCACTATACTCCGTATCACAGTTATACCTCACCCCGCAACTCCTGCTTCAAAAGCAAAAGGCGGAACATCCGCCCAACTTGATCGTCACGCTTTCTCTATGATCTTCTTCGTTATCCACTCTGCATCAGTGACGTTTCTGTGCAATTGTATTCATTACTTTACCCAATGGGCATAAATTATAAACAAATAAATGCTTACAATTTATATTTAGTATCAACCTTGCAATTATCACAGTAATCACAGTCGCATTCATAACGGAAGTTTACTCATATCCCTGACATACATCTCGTTAACATTTAGGTTATAATGCTTATCTACTATCCTGGTTTTATTCGAATTTTGTTTTAACTTATTTTAAAGCGTTTTTTTAATAAAAAGTTGTGTCAAATTCGGCAAGTTAGAATGAAAAAGCAAGATGACGATAAGTGACCATGCGAGCCATCGAAAATTGCACAAATACATCAATATGGCAAAATTTTTGTGTTAAACCTAACTGTATATTTCATTAGCTGTATTTGTTTTTTGTCCAAAGAGTGGGTAACACTCAACCAGGCCTGAGCGGGAGAACGTACACTAGAGGAGGTATGTACAGGACGCTAACGCGCGGACTATCATACGCATTTTTACGGACTGTTCCCTAAGCGAGGCATGCTTCGATGAGGGATCTGAGAGGTACCTCGGACACTGTCCGTCGATAGACCACGAGATAGAGTTAAACAGAGAGACAGAGAGAGCAGACGCAGTCGGTAGTCAGAGGGAGAAAGACAATCCACAGATAGCAATGGCTCCAAGTAGAGAAAAATGTCGATAGTAAACAGCTAGGACCAGCGTTACAGTGAGGGAAATATCCAAAATAAAGCTGATGTAAACACCATCAAAACTTCGAATTCTACGAATCTTCATTTGAAGCTTTTCCGGAGATTTGTCAAATCAAGACTAAAGATGGACCAGGTATGTTTCTCCATTGGCCGATGTAAAACACTGGAGACTGTTATCTGTTTGTTAATGATTAATTGTTAAATTTTTCCGTTTAAAAATCATCAGGCCACAAAGTCTGACTACATTATGTAGCCAGACTTTGTGGAAACATCTTGTAGATTATGTAGCCAGACTTTGTGGGCACCCTGTATGTGTATATATATATATATATATATATATATATATATATATATATATATATATATATATATATATATATATATACACGTATGTGTGTGTTTGTGTGTGTGTGTGTGTGTGTATAGGGTACCCACAAAGTCTGGCTGCATAATCTACAGGATGCTTCCACAAAGGCTGGCTATATAATGTAGCCAGACTTTGTGGGCACCCTGTATGTATATATATATATATATATATATATATATATATATATACACGTATGTGTGTGTGTGTGTGTGTGTGTGTGTGTGTTTGTGTGTGTGTGTGTGTACAGGGTACCCACAAAGTCTGGCTACATAATCTACAGGATGCTTCCACAAAGGCTAGCTATATAATGTAGCCAGAGTTTGTGGACACCCTGTATATACAGACTTCAATAAACACATCATATATACACACATGTTATACGAATAAAGGATACACGAATTTAGACACGTATAAATATAAAGAACACACGTATATATAGACGTCGTATTTAAGACAGTGTCACGTACAGTAATCAAGATTCTTTTAAACCGATGAGTATATACGCTCTCCTATAATATGACTATTAGAAGACACATGTATATATGTTATAAACCAACCGATGTGGTAGAAGAAAATCCGAAACATTTTTTAATTGATATTCAAAATTTAGTCAAAATCAATTCAAAAGTCAAGTAATAGTATCAGATGCTATTGAGAGACAGGAGTGCTTAGGATTCGAGACTAGACATCACAATAATATCGCAAACCATGAATCGTCCATGTAACGCTGGAAATCATACAGTGCGCAGTTATATCGATCTAGAACGATCACCACATGCATTAACAGAAGTGAAAGATACCAGAAACCTATGAGATTTACAAGTGTTGTCATTGAAATAGATGAACCATGGTTAACGAACAAAACACATGTATATATGAGGCCCCCAGAGTCATACAGTACCAAACGCCATATATAGATAACATGTTCTATTTATACGACTGTTTCCAAAGCTGGCCTTTGCAGAGCGCGCGGATTTGTTGATACAGAATACGCCTAACAACACGGTCAAAATTCGTTTATGAAGGCGACTTTCGTCTCTACGCCCCACTCTAACCCTAACCCTAACCCTAACCCACTCTAGGTTGATGTGGGAGCTCTGCTCCCTTTGTACTCCCCTCTTATCTCTGTGGTGTTACAGATGAACAAAAACATCTTCATAGTTGCAGTTTCGCTACGTTTCGGCCAACTCATTCTCTGGCCTTCTTCAGGTGATTAATCGTGACAGGATAGAAATTCTGAGCCCTTAACTGTTTTCTCAGGAATTACTGCCTTTCATTGTTGTTGTTGTTGTTGTTGTTGTCTCACTACATATTAGCCAACTAATCTTCCGACCTGCTTTGGGTAGGATTGAAACCGCTATCTTCATACAATGTTTACCTGGAACCGCAGAGATTCAACGCCTCTATCCACTTTGCTATGGGTCCTGAAGGGCGATCAATGTTCGAATTTTTGGTCTTATAAATCCAAGTTCTCGTTTTTATCTGGTCTTCCATGGTCTGGTTCGTACCAAATGCTATTAGGCATTATTTTTATTTGAATCCCTTGAGATTAGTAATTTGTATATTAATTTATTTGCTGACTGTTTTCCTCATCTTCATCATTGTTCTTTCACTTAGTCAAAACATGGCGAAACAACAACATGAAGATGGGGATAACAGTGCGCAAATAAATAAATATAAAAATTACTCATCTCAAAAGTTTCCAATAATAAAACGAATAACGGATTGTTTTCATTTAAAAAAATTTAAAAAGTCACATGCAATCATAATAAAACTACTTGATCTCTGTACGTGATTTTTAGAATATGATATCTTCGTTCCGTGACGACTACGTACATCATAATTATTTTTGTTTTAAAGATTTTTCTGCGTTTTTTGTTTAGAAAATAGGCTTCATTCTAAATAAGAAACTTAAATAGTTTTAAATTCGGTAGTTTAAAGGCTCAAAGTTACTTTCAACCATCTTTTCCTCCTTATTACTTTTTTTTTAAATGGTTGTCACGATGATTTCGACATGACCGAAATTCAAACGCAATTTTGAAACTTTTAAATCGACAAATACATAGAATTAAGTAAACCAAACTCAAATGTTATTATGATTCTTCTCCAAAATTCTTGCGGTGAAGATTGATAATTTGGATTTCTTGAGCCACTATTCTCATGATGTACGGCATAATCACGCTGACATTCCAGTTCCCGCTAGATCACAGGAGTTAGCAACGCTGAACCTGGTCAGTACTAAATGGGTGACGATTTGGGACTTGTAGGTCTTCTCTGCTTATCTGGACATTGCTTCCAGTCGTCCTGGACTTCTTCTTGCCATTACACAAAATATCAAAGCGTCTCCTTTACACTGAATATCAACAGAATACCAACATCAATATATATACATACGAATGAGTCCCCCTGTGGAATTTCCACAAGTCCCGCTTGTTTAAAATAATATTTCTAACAATCTCTATTAGTTCCTGAAATACACGTTTTCTTACGTTTTTTTAAAGCAACGTTTAGTACTGTATGGTTCTGGCTTAAGATTTACAATGATGCGAAAGATATTTCGAATGAATAATTTGTGCAATTAGAATGTTCTTATATTCTTAAATGTTCGAAACGTTAAAGAGTTGAGAGTAAGAATGTATGCATATATGTTTTCTTTGTCAGTGTGTAGTTAGAATGTATGCGTATATGTTTTCTTTATCAGTGTGTAAATGATTACATGCAGTAGATATTAATCGTACGCAGATTGTTTCAGTGTGGGAATATGTGAGGATTTATGTGTGCGTGAGTTGAGTAGTTTCCCTACCTAGTAGTGCCGAGAACTCAACGTAATGTCGCGTTAGTGGATTCCTTTGTTTCTGGTTTATCTGTTTCTCTCATATCGATTTGAAATTATCGAGGCGAGTTTTTTTTATTATTTTATTAGAACGAACTTTCTTTAGAAAGGTCCAAAAAAAGAGTCTTAAATATAATAGATCGTGCAAAATCGGCCAAGCTCCAATCTCTATCCCAGCGGCGCAATGTCGCGTCCCTGTGCCTGCTTTTCAAGTACTTTAATGAAATGTGCTCTGATGAACTCATCACATTGGTGCCCCCTTTGTTGTACATATTACCGGCTAACCTGACAAGCGGAAAAATCTCACTTCTTAACTGTAATGGTCTCTAGATTCCGGAGGCCACTCGAGGATAAGGGTTATACATTAGTCATTGTGATTATAGCGTAATAAACATAAGTAGTGGGAATTTTGTAAATTGGATTACTTAGCGGGACGGTTCATCAAGAACGTGTTTACGTTGGACTTGAAGACAATCATATTGTAGTCAGCTGGAAAGCAGGCAAACGGAAGAGAATTCCACAGGCGTGCAGTTCTAAGAAAGAAGCTTTGTTCATGGAATCTACATTTAGGTTTAGGCACAGATAATGAGTGTGGGAATCCTTGTACTTCAGTAGTTTATATTCTTGGGTTGCCAGACTTTGGAATTCCTTACCTGTTCCTTGCTTCCTTGACTGTACTAACCTACAAAAGATTAAATGTAATGTGCACATACACCTCACCGCTGAACTCCTCACAGCCCGCCATTAAAAATGATCGTAAATATTAGCCTATTACGTTCAAGTGGCAATATGCCCTGCTTGATATGAAAAACAGTACATAAATGCATTATGTGACCTTTTCCTTGTGTCTTTCTAATAACGTTCTTATTTCAACTTGACAGTTTATGTATTCATGTATCTCTCCTGTATTAATAAAAAAATTAGAACGAACTCTATATAGAACGGTAAAAAAAAGTCTTAAATATAATAGACCGCGCACTATCGGCCAAGCTCCAACCTCTATCCCAGCGGCGCAATGTCGCGTCCCTGTTCCTGCTTTTCAAGTACTTTAATGAAATGTGCTCTGATGAACTCATCACACTGGTTTCCCTTCTGTTGTACATATTACCGACTAACCTGACAAGCTGCAAAATCCCACGTCTTCACTGTAATGATCTCTAGATGCCGGGAATCCTTCTACTTCAATAGTTTGTACTCTCGGATTGCCAGACTTTGGAATTCCCTTCCTGTTCCTTGCTTCCTTGATTGTACTAACCTACAAATTATTAAATTATTTCCATAGCCAGACAATATCGCAGCTCACAAGAATCATGAAAGCTAGCAAACCGGAAGTCCAAGACTCGAGTTTCGCCCTCATTTGGGCTCATCAGTAAGACACATCCGAACTCAGGATTCGAAATCCGAGCCTTCCGGTTTGTTGGCTTTCATGGCTCTTGTGAGCTGCGATGTTGTCTGGCTATGGAAATAATTATATATTCTCTCACACATTCTGAAAAGATTAAATGTAATGTGCACATAAACCTCAACTCTTCACAGGCCGTCATTAAAAATAATCGTAAATATTAACCCATTACGCCCAAGTGGCAATATGTCTTGTTGGGGGGGGGGAATAGTGAAGAAATATATTCTGTGACGTTTTCCTTGTGTCTTTCTAATAACGCTCTTATTCCAACTTGACAGTTTATGTACTCATGTGACTAGTTGAGTTATACACTGGTCAAGCGTTTATAGAATTTCTTGAATGGACACACACAACATAACATGCGGGATACGATCTCTTCAGGCCTGACTCCCCACCCCTTCAACACGACACCCAACATGCTGATAAACAACAGAGGGACATTTTTTTTTTTTTGCTAGCCAAATAATCTGTCAGGACATAACATATGTTTTTGACAACTACTAAAGGCGCCCAGTGGTGGGGTCGCTTGTAAACGTTCTTCTCCTGCATGAGGGTCCACTGGATTGATTTATTTGGTTATTAAAGTGCGGTAAACCCCGACGCACCCTGGTTTCATTTTTTATTCAGGATCAAGAATGAGGACGGTGACTACAGGACCAGCAGGTCGCTGATGAGCCTTTATATCAGAGATGTAACTGGTGAGGAGGAACAGTTCTACCTTAGGATGAATAGAGCGCTGTCGGTGGCGATTAGGGGCTTATTCTTTTATCGCGGGACTGAGACTAGCTAAATGTTTATCTTTATAGTTCTATTAATGTCGACAATAGTATCCCTTATATATATATATATATATATATATATATATATATATATATATATATATATATATTAATGATGATAGATATATATTAGTGATAGTGAAGCAAGAAACAGGTAGGGGATTCCAAAGTCTGGCGATCCGAGAATATAAACTATTGAAGTAGAAGGATTGCCACACTCTTTATCTGTGCCTAACATTTCCCGATTCCGATACAATTAGCTATTCTGTAATAAAAACCCGATACCGATACAATTACAGATTCTGATTCCGATTCCTTATAACTCTATAAATATTTAACTCTAAAGTTATTATTTCTCACGATTCCTGTAAAAACACATGTTAATGGGAAAATATTTTATCAAAGGTAAAAATACGATTGTGGGAATGATCTATGAATTTTAGTTTAAAATCAATAAAGATTCTAATATTTTATTATTACTTCCCGCGGTGGAAGAGTTTGTTTCAAACAATATGAAATAAATATGAATAGAAATATTTTTTAAAGAAAAACACACGATTAAAGGAATTGTTTTGGGAATCGGAAAATAGGCAAAAAAAAATATTCGATTTTGACATCTACAACGTTTCAGATTTTTCCGCTTCTCGATTCTTATACATCGTCCCAACACACACACACACACACACACACACATATATATATATATATATATATATATATATATATATATATATATATATACACGCACACACACACACATATATATATATATATAAACGGATGGAGAACACTTGCAAGTATATATATATATATATATATATATATATATATATATATATATATATATATATATATGTGTGTGTGTGTGTGTGTGTGTGTATAAACGGATGGAAATATATATATATATATATATATATATATATATATATATATATATATATATATCTGTGCCTAAGTCAAAACGCGGATTCCATGAACAAAGCTTCTTTCTTAGAACTGCACGCCTGTGGAACTCTATTCCGTCTGCCTGCTTCCCTCCGGACTACAACTTGGATGTCTTCAAGTCCAATGTTAACAAATTCTTAATGAACCGCCCCCTTAATTAAACACTTCATCAAATCTCCACACTAACGTAATGTACTTGCAATAACCCTTATCCCTGAGTGGCTTCCGGGCCTTGATAAGTGGTGATCTCTGTGTAAAAAATATATATATATATATATATATATATATATATATATATATATATATATATAAACGGATGGAAAACACTTGCAAATAAGCTCTGTTCATAAAAGTTTCTACCGAGGCAAGGCACACGGAGAAAAATTTGAACACGATTGGGAGCTATGCGCCATATCATTTGATTAAAGTGTAATATTTTTTCTGGTCGGTTTCACGAGGCAATGCTAAGCCAAAAAGCTATGTAGCCAACTATTGTCGAGTACGATCCGAAAGTTCCCTTTTAATGAGCTACTACATCGAGATGTAGGGGATGGCGCCACTCCATTCCCAGGATTACTCTACTTGTCCTTCATATCCCCTTTATAATTCTGAGTATTTAGTAAGGGGAGATCATGTATTGTTTTTAAGTGTTTTGTATGACTCGAACGAGGAATGAACCCCGGTGGCCCGACCCATTAGTCCAAATTGACATACTGACTCTTTTTGGAGGGGTGTAATACTGATCACCTGAGGCATCTTACCGGAGAATTCCGATGGACTAATCATGGTAAATGTTGCATTCTTTCAGAGTACCACCATTTTGAGGAAGCTGTATTTCATGTTGATATGTTTGAGAAAGAGATATAGTTGTTTCAAATAGCTGAGTGGTTTGGGCCAATTTAGTTGGGTAAAACAAGCTATCAATTTGCTTACAGAACAGTTATTCGTGGTCTTAGTTGGTAATATGCTTAAGCATATCTTTAAGAGTTTTATCGACGGTATTTATGACTTACACCAGCCAATCATATTCTGGTTAGGAGTAACCCGGATGTACTTACATTCCTTGTATCATCTACTCAAAACTATTTTTATCTAACCTCTATATAGCAAATAATTGATAAAGAAACGTGATTTAGGGTGTAATCCACTCATTCTCGGTGTCGCTCACGAATTCTTTTACTTTGATTATTTGTTTTACGTTACAAACTGTACGTTGGTTTATTTTTCGAAAATAGCACGTCTTATTGTAAGCAAATCTAAGTTTTAAAGTTAAATTTAATCAAAACGGTTACAGGAAGTTACTTGATTCGTTATAAAATAACGAATAGATGTTGTTTTATTTTAATATGTCTTTATTATTTTCTGAAACTAATTATTTTTAATTGTACAAGTTCCGTATAGGCAGGGATTCATACATTCGCACATAACATAGAAGTTTCAAGTTAATAGTGAAGATCTTTCAGGAAGAAGAATAATGTGTGATTGTACGCCAGACGTTTAGATCTTAAACCCATGTAATTTATATTAACGCATATTCTATCTATCTATTGATATATGTAATTCGAGGTTATATATATATATATATATATATATATATATATATATATATATATATATATATATATACAGGTGACCAAAGGAAACGGGTCCAGCACTAATTAGGCCCCGTTTCTTAGTGTTTTGTCCGAATGAAATGAAACTTTGGTCATAACTAGTTTATTATATTCAAACCATTATATCAAAACACTAGGGTCTTTGGCCATTATTTTCTCCGTTGACTGTAAAATGCTCAGAAAAACAATTGAATGTCTTCTGTTTTTGTTGGGTCACCCTGTATATATATATATATATATATATATATATATATATATATATATATATATATATATATATGCTAGCAGTTCAGCCCGGCTTTGCTTGGGCCCTATGTACTGTTCATAACTTTATGTGCATATGCATATATATATTAAAAGTTGGACTCATGGCCAGATAACCTACATCGAAAATTTCAAGTTTTTAGACCCAAAATAGACGAAAGAGTGTGGTAGAGTCTGCAAAGGTCAACTCTTTCAACTTTGACCTCCTAGAAACTAAAGTTTCGCCAAAAAGCTGATTAAAAAGCTTGCTGTATGTCTGAATACCCTTTATGTAAAATTTCAAATGTTTAGACCCAAAATTGGCTAAATAGTTTACTAGGGACAGCAAAAGTTAGATCATTTGGAACTTTGTTCCTTTGGCAACCAAATTTTCGGCCAAAGATCGATTAAAAGGCTTGTCCTATGTCTGAATATACGTTATGTAAAATTTCAAATGTTTAGACCAAAAATTAGTTGAGTTGACCGCAGAGGTCAATCTTTTTTAACTTTGTACCCAATTTTGATTCCTTAACATTTATTGTTTTGAGCTTATATACACTAAAAACGTTTGATCTATGTCCAAGTAACCTACATCTAAAATGTCAAATGTTTAAACCCAAAATTGGCGGAGGAGTTTGGTAGCGTTTTTAAACACTATCAATAATTCCCCCCACTCTTTATCTGTGCCTAAACCTAAACATAGATTCCATGATCAAAGCTTCTTTCTTAGAACTGCACGCCTGTGGAATTCTCTTCCGTTTTCCTGCTTTCCAGCTGTCTATAATATGATTGTCTTCAAGTCCAACGTGAACAAGTTTCTGATGAGCCGTTCCACTTAAGTTAACAAATTTACCGAACTTCCATTACTATTGATTACTATATTGTCCTTTTGACCACTCTACACTCTTAAACCCTTATCCTTGAGTGGCCGATCAGCCTTGATAAGTGGTGACGCCTATGTAAAAAAAAAGGTCAAATCGTTGAACTTTGATCCCTTGAAAGCCAAATTTCTGTCCGAAACCCAAATAAAAAGATTTTCCCAAATCTCAATACCCCTTATGTCAAATATCGAGACTAAAAGTTGACAGAGTAGTTTGGTAGGGAAATTTACACACGCATACACACATACAGATAAACAATTTCACTTTTATAGATATATAGATTACTAGCAGTTCACCCCGGCTTTGCTTTGACCCAATGTACTGTTATTAACGTTATATGCATATGCATATATAAAAAAGTGCGTATATGTACGGTAATGCCTTTCTATATAATAGGCTTCCTTAACTACCATAGAGAAAAGTTGGTAAGGACCGCAGAGCTCAAATGTTTTTTTACTTTGATCCCAATTTTGACTCCTTAACACTTAGTGGTTTGGGCTCAAGTCAAGTTAAAATTCTTGACCAATGTACAAGTAACTTACATCTAAGATTTCATGTGTTTAGGCCCAAAATTGGCGGAGGAGTTTGGTAGTATCTGCAAAGGTCAACTCTTTAAATTTTGACCTCTGGGCAGCAAAACATTCGTCCACAAAGTGATTAAAAAGCTTGCTGCATGTCTGAATACCATTTATGTATAATTTCAAATGTTTAGACCCAAAATTGGCTGAGTAATTTCGAAGAGACCGCAGAGGTCAATTTTATTTTAACACTTACCCCAATTTTGACTCCTTTAGCCTTTATTGTTTTGGGCTCAAATCAAATTATAAAGTTAGATCCATGTCCAAAGAGCCTATACCTCAAATTTCAAGTGTTTAGACCCAAAATTGGCGGAGAAGTTTTGTAGAGTTCTCAATGGTCAAATCGTTGAACTTTGATCCCTTAACAGCCAAATTTCTGGCCGAAAACCGCTCAAAAAGATTTTCCCGAATCTCAATACCCCTGTTGTCAAATTTCGAGTCTGTAGATCGTAAATTGACAGTGTTATTCTGTAGGGAAATGTACACAGACAGACAGACAGACAGATATTTTCACTTTTATAGATATATAGATATATAATCCGATGTTACTTTTTTCAATAGATAAAGTAACCAATTAAATTTAACGAAATTAATACAAGAATGTTCAATACCGAAGTAAAGCAAGGTATATTTTGTATTTATTTTTGTCTAAGCGGTAATATATTGCTACGCACTCATAAGTATGTTTCGTCAGCTAGTTATGGGGAATGTCGAGGGGGCTGCCCAGGCACTTTTGGGGGGTCAGAGGGCACCTCCTCAGAGGCGCTGACTTCTTAATCCCATATTCCGACTCTGGTGTCTAAGTTTTTGCAGTAGGAGAGAACTAAACAAAAGTAGGCTAAGGCGCCCCAACCGGGGAACGCCAACGGAAATGGGCAGGGATTTTTTCGCCGATCAGAGTACTCTTCCTCCAGGGCGCTGTTTTTATTTTTATTTTTTATTCCACTTTTTGACCTCTGCGGCGTGGAAGAAAGATAAATGTAGCCACTCCACATTTTTTTTTTTAATTAATTTTTTTTTTTTTTTTCATTTGTGTATCTTTTTAACCCAACCCGAGTATCAGGTTCATTTCTATTTAAACTGTACGCACGTTTCTTTTCTTTTTTTTTAATATTATATCAAAGTGTCTCCGTGTCACTTGCTAAGTTATTTTTTTTTTCGGTTATAATTATAATAATTTATAGTAATTTCTCGTTTGATTCTGAAAAATCATGTGTTTGACGCAAAAAGTGACCTTCCCTCTTTTAGATGACACATTTTCCCCCTTTTTGTTTCTATAAGTTTTTTATATAAAGCAGGTGCTATTGAATTCGATACGTGCCAAAGTAATCCGATAACCACGCTTATTGCAATAATATGGCAGCGCGAAACATTAACAGACGTCTATTCTTTCACATAATCACGTTGACACATCGGTTCCCCCAGATCACTGAAGTTAAACAACGATGAGCCTGGCTAGTACCAGATGGGTGACGATTTGCGAAGGCTACGTGTTGCATGTACCGCGCCGAGTTGTAGGAATTTCCAGGTTGCTATCTGAGGGCGCGTTTAACTTACTAGGAACATACACCCTCGAATCAAGAGGAAAAGCAATGACAAACTACCGTCTTTACTTGTCTTCCCGAGATTACCATGGCTCTGGAATTTAGAGAGCCGTGGTTGTCAATGCTGTTAAACCAAAAAGACCGCTGCTTTTTCATTAACCATAATAATATTTGTTTGTTTGTTTGTTTGTTTGTTTGTTTTTATGGCATATCAACCCTTTTAGGGTAATTTAATGTCGAATTTAATAATTCTGGAAAAAACGTTCCAAGTTTAAAATTCATTATATCTTAAAACAAAGTTTCTTTCCTAGCACTGCCCGTGTGTAGAACTCTGTTCCTCTATCTTGATTTCCAGCTGACTACAATGTGGTCGTCTTCGATTCAAATGTAAAAAAGTTCTTGTTGATTCCCCCCTAAATAATACAATTTTTAAACCCAATTTCCACCGCTAACTATTAATACGTTGTTATCCAAGTGATCACCGTACACTCATTAACTCTTATCCTTGAGTGGCCTTTAAGCCTTAATAAATGGTTACTCTCATATAAAAAAATATAAATGGAAGATATAACATATGAGAAATATTTGGAATCAAGTCTCTCTTGCTGTTATTTCAGATCATTGTAAACCATAGCAGCAAGTTTTAGTCTCCCCTCCATCAAGACCAGAGGTCTTGGTGAAATATCAGATATTTTGTAATTCATATTCAAAACTAGGAAAACAAATGCCCATGTTCGAAATATTTGTAAATGTTCAGTATTTTTCCACCCAAATTTATACACACACACACACACACACACACACACATATATATATATATATATATATATATATATATATATATATATATATATATATATATATATTTCTTCAGAAACTTTGGTTTGCGAGCGATTTTATCCTTTTAAAAATACATTTTAATTTTAATGTGAAAGTTAAGAAAGTGAATTTCCGTTCTTGTTTTACCTTTAGTACAATAGATAGACATTTTAAGAAAATATCTTACATTAAAACTTCCAAACTTTAAAAATGGGTGAACAATGATAATCGTACGTAAAACACTTTGTAATTTCATTAGCTTATAATGAAAAAGAACCGCTTTGGGATGAACTCTACAGATTCCTACATTTAAACGCCTTCTACTCGAACTTGTACTTTGAGGAACACAGATGTGTTGTTAGAGTAGATGTACATGGAGCTGACAATGTGTTGACAAGTAGCGAAAGCATTCGTGTAAAAAAGGTCAGATCAAAAGGTTAAAATTAAGTAATAATACATGTATTAATACTTATCGTCTTATTTTCTGCCCCCTCTCTCTCTCTCTCTCTCTCTCTTTCTCTCACTCCCTTTTTCCGTATCTATCTATCTCCTTTTTCGCCACGAAGGAAGATTGGTAAAAATCAGTTAAAATTGTGATTCTATCTCCAACACTTGAGATCGGTACACGGTCCTGAGCAGTTGGAACTTAGAAGCCGTAAAAAGTTGGAACTTAGAAGCCGTAAAAAATTGGAACTTAGATGCTGTTCATGCCAATCGTAAACAGTTTAGACCCAATCTCAGTCCGAAACAGACAGGTCCTGTCAGCTCCAACTTTTCGAGTTTTTAAAATGATTCTTCAATATTGAAATACATTTATATTTTATAACAAAAATGCGCTGTAAACTTATTTTATAGAGCATTTAATTCCAAGACCAGATAATTCTCTGGAGAGAAGTAATCATGCTACTGATGATGCTGAGTACTTGAAGAGAAGACTCGTCAGTCAGACAAAACAGACGTATTTTACTCCTTTGTCCTAAAATGAATGTGCCTATCGCTTCATCGGGGAGTTGGTTGATGTACCAGGAGGTAGCACCCCCCAAAGACGTCCTAACGCCTCGTACAAACCAAGTCACTCTCCCTGGCAAGTGTTAGTTACATAATTATCATATAGATTAGCAGCGTTACCCGAAGTTGCCCGGAATTAAATGAAGATCAACAAATGTTCACACTCCCATGTTTGTAATGTCATCGAAACCGGTGAAATCGACAATTTCTCAATCTAATCGATTGATTCTTCTCTAGTTAGAGACCCATCACGGTGCACCACGAAAAAACTCCCATGCCCCTCGTAGTGACTCGATTCACAATATATTGTAGTCTATATTGCATACTAGAGAGCCTACTGTTGATTTTATTAAATTAGTTCATATATAATGGCTAATATTAAAGTTTCAAATGCAAAGTCAAGTATCACGTTTCAGTTATGCTCTAACCAGAAACATTCTTTCCGAACGCGCCTCTGTCATATCAAAAACCTACTGTTAATTTTATATGCGTGACATTACTGCTTGTGCGTTGATAATGGCCTGAATTTCAGTTTAAAATAGAAAAATCAAGTGCCATGCTTCATTTCTACTTTAAGCAGAAACATTCATTTATATCAAAGAACGTACTGTTGATTTTATATGTCGGGCCTTTCAGTTTGTGTGGTAATAAAACTTATCAAATGAACTTGTGATGTTAGGCTGTGTAAGGTGTTAACTTTGGTCCAATTTGCTTGTTTCTTCTCTTATCAGATGTTTTTCGATTACCGATACTTATTGAAGACATTCCTATATAATACCTCTCTAAGAACACAGCTAAACACATAATGTACCTTCGTGTGAAATTTCATAAAATCGACCCAGTCGTTTTCGAGTTCATAGGAAACGAACTCACACACATACACAGAGAAAAAGTTCCTTTTATATAATAGCAGGGGTATAGATAGGTATAAAGCATCAGTAGTTCGAGTGACGTCCTCATAGCGATTTGCGTGTTTGTGTTTTTATTTATTTTTTTATTCAACGTTTTATGTACGAACTTGACACGACACGGATGGACGGAACGGACATCCATGCTTAAGTAAAAATTATATGATGGATTGTTATTAGTACTCGTATTTCAATATAGTCTTTATTTAGAAAAAAATGTCAAGAATTGCTTACATAAACTTCATAAAAATATGTCCTAAGTACGCCTGGTTGCAAATATCAAATTCTATAATAGTCGCTTCGTTTATTTAGAACTTTGAAAAGATAACGCACGCTAGAGATGTTTCCTTTGACCTGCCATGAAATCGTCATTCGTCTGTGATATTATCTGCAAAAACGCACAATACGATTGG
Source organism: Euprymna scolopes (assembly GCF_053919585.1). Classification (NCBI taxonomy): domain Eukaryota; kingdom Metazoa; phylum Mollusca; class Cephalopoda; order Sepiida; family Sepiolidae; genus Euprymna; species Euprymna scolopes. Next base: position 33,536,955 of record NC_136513.1, read on the forward strand.
CTACCCGTTATCTGCTCATGAACAAAAAATGGGGTCACGTTGCTAGGAAGAAACAAAAACCATGTGTGGCGACAATTGCTTTCTGCTTTATGTATCGAAGGTTCAAAACCGATTTTATGAACAAACAAATGAAACTGATTTTCAAGAATGCAGATGAAAAAAGTGTCGAATATTTATTTCCAAAATCCGTAGCGAATTATTACACTAGCAAGGCGCATGGCCGGCGTTGCCCAGTCGTAAAAGACATCTAGGTGCTTATTCAGATTCGCGCTTAGGGGGGCATTTAAAATTGAAAAAAATACAGAAATTTCTGCATGATGACAAATTCAAAAAATCAGTAACTTGGATCAATTACGTTTTTTTTTATTATTATTTAAGAAAATAAAATTTTACTCTTTTTCGATGAGAGTGGAATAAGCGTCCAACGAATCGGTGGATAAGGGAGGACAACTCTAATGTACTTAGAAACTCTCAAAACAATCACTGATCACCTTCCCTTATTATGTTCTCTAAAATCACATGGCCTCGTCTGTCACTTATTTGTAAAAACGACAAATTTGTTTTTTGTAAAAAAATAAACTATGTGATCAATTTTTGTGATTTTTTTTTATATAAAATCTTTATTCTGTTACCAGTACAAATACAAATGTAATCATTTTTGTTAATCGCTATAATTTTTATTCATTTGTATACATTTATTTCTCTATAGTGTATTATATTGTAACTAATATATAGTAGTTATTTCAAAATAAACCAATATCAAAAATATGACTTGACTCTCATCAATTACAATCGAACCCAAGAATTCAGCGCTCCAGCCTTAATTGTTATCGTTTGAGCTAGCATCAAATAGCCAACAAACACCTTTAACGTATAACAGTATACTGTTATACGTTAAAGGTGTTTGTTTGCTATTTTTGGCGTATACAAAGAATAACACGTCTGCTTAATTCTATTTTTTTTTTCAATTCTGACCCCTCAGTAGATATTTTTACTGGGTAAGGACCAATAAAAAAAAAACAGTCCACAAGAAGGCAATCCTTTGACCAATCTAGCCTGTCGGGGAAGATTCAATTTTAAAAAAAAAATGGAGACATACAGGCAGACAGTGAGATAGACAGAGAGAGACACACGCGGACATAGTAATTTTTATAAATAAGATTATGTTTGTTTTTTTAATTTTGAGTCAACCCAGTTAATGTATAAAACTCTAATTGATATAGCTTATTGGTGATATATTCTGGTAAGAAATAATATCGCATTATTACTAAAAGCTTATATAATCTCATCCAGGCGAATTAAAAACTTGTTTAATATATATATATATATATATATATATATATATATATATATATATATATATATATATATATATA
>NC_136513.1:33540830-33548330 GCF_053919585.1 Euprymna scolopes
GTGAAATATTTCCATTCTATGGAGGTCAGGTGCGATCGAACACCGCATAATTTTATTATACCATATGTCTTCAAACGGAAACATAATTATCAAAGTATACTTACGCAGATAGATATGAAAAGTATTTATTAAAGTTTGTGCCTATTTCTATTCTATGGAGGCAAGGCGCGAACGAAAACCCCACAATTTTATTATACCATCCGTATTTAAGTTAAAACAGACTTATCAAAGTATTATTATGTACATCTATATAAAACACTTGTAAACTGTTTGTTTTTTATTATTTTTTCTTTCCATACTTTGTGGACCAGGCGCGAACGCAGGCACCACAATTTTAATGAACCAGCGTTCTGCCAGATCAAAAATCCCCATTCCTGTGTCTCGATACATCTTCTATCATTATATGTAATTAGTTTTTTAAATAGTCAAACATATAGGAGCCTATTCGTGGCCAGACACACACACACACATACGCACACAGACATTCAGGTTTATATTATATTCATATATATATATATATATATATATATATAGATAGATAGATAGATAGATAGATAGATATTTAAAGGAGATTAGAACAATAGTCTAAAGAGCAGAGTGTATTTTAATGTAATAGTAAAATTACTAGTTTAATTAAAATACAGGGAAAGAAAAAGTGCTCGTTGTAATTTAGATATATAATAAGCTCGATAGGTAAATATCCTAGAGATAATTTAATATTTATTAATGTGATTGATAATTTAAATATCAAATTATAATTAAATTAAAAATCCGTTTCATGAGAAGGAACAAAAACAAAATCAATTATTTGTACGATCGTTTCGGAAAACAGTGTTTTTATTGTGGTAGACATCAAGTTACGGACAATAATTATTACATATAGTTTTTTATTAAACAAGGTTTCCTCATCAGCAAATATTGGAAAGGGTTTTTATTAAATGTAAAAACACCATAAATAAACCTAGCATTAAAAGTAAGACAGATGTATCTGGAAAAAATTAAAATAAAGGTATGGATTTAAAACTTGATAAGAAAATTAATATGGGTTAGGGATAGAAATAAAATAAAGTAAAATTATAAATAAAAATTTGGTTTAAGTACAATATTATACATACATACATACACAAATACATACATGCATATATATTAAAAAGTATACGCATATATATATATACATATACATAGATATACATATATATACATAAAAACATACGTACAAATATTTACCTTTTAATTTTTCGCCTTTTGAAATCAGGAATTATGGCTAAAGTACTCATATAGATGCTTGCTATAGCTTTTCAGCTTATGAAATGATAAATTTTCAAAAAGGACGCTTGTGTAATAATTTATTTCCGTTAACGTACTTTTGATTAAAGGACGCGAAGGTTTAGAATTCGAAAGAAATTGGAGGATAATGTTATCTGCATAATTAAATAATTTAAGTGGAATAATTAGGCATATTTCTTTAATATGATTAGTCTAACTTAATTTATTACAGAATAATAAAAAAAATTGTAATCTATTTTTACTAATAACTAATTTTTAATGATTTAAGGTGGTTTATATTTATTAAATTTAAACCAACGTTTATGACTGCATGTTAATATTAGTTCCTCTTTTGTATTTAATAGGGTGGTTGTATTTTTTATATCTTCATATTTCAAAATTTTTAGGGTCTCTTTTGTACCTAGTGCACAGAATTTATCTCCTGGTTTATATGGTTTGCAAGATTCAATTACTTGCCATTTCAACTTGAAAGGAATATTGTTATTCTTGAGTTGCCAAATATACATGGATAGAGTAGTTTGGTTTGACAGAGAATTATTTTTAAAAGAATATTTGTGCGTTGAAATTCTATGTTTTATTAGGCCAGATGTGGAACCAAAATATATTGCCTCTTGTTTATTGTGACTATTTTCCGTTAGGTCTGGTGCTGGATTATCATATGGTGGGTTGGTTTGTAATTGATCGGTAGATTGGTTAAAGTTGGTTTCATTATTTAATCTGGTTATGGCTGTTAATAGATTCATGTAGATTTGGGGGTTTTGATACTGTGCAGCTATAGATTACATTTTTAATTTTACATGAGCCTTGTAGGGGACATTTATTTTTCCTTCTACAGTTACAGTCTGCTATATTTTGTATAGTTGTATTTTGTAGCTTATTAATTTTCTTGCTATTAGAATTAATTATTTTTTGATGAAGGTTAGGCATAGTAGAGTAAGAGATTTTGATTGTATTCTTATTGAAAATTTTATTATATCTATGCGGGGCTTTAAAGTTCCTATCTAATATTTTAAAAAAATTCTGTGGGAACTATTGATTTTAATATTGATTTAGGGTGGTTGGATTCATTGTGGACATATAGTAGAGATTGGTTAGGTTTATGATATACTAAATCAATATTAAAATCAATAGTTCCCAATATCGCTTTAAGAATTTCTAGACTGTCTTCTACTAAATCCATATTTATCCAAAATGAAAAATATTACAATGGAGCCCTTAAAAACTCGGGATACAATTCGCAAATAAAATTCATAAATAAAAATGATAGAAACATAAACTGCATAAAAAATAAACCTATTAAGAGCGTCATAACATATAATATGGCAATGTCTTCCCGTATACGAGTTAAGAAAAATGACCAAGAGACAAAAAAAGATAAAGCCAAACCACAAATATTAGATAATAATACAAATAAGCAACAAACCAAAACCCTTAAACGAAAGAATAGACATAAGGAGACCCTATGGTTCAACCCACCATATTCCAAAAACCTAGAGACAAACATAGCCAGAGAATTTTTTAAAAATATTACTAAATATATATATACATATATATATATATATATATATATATATATATATATATATATATATATATATATATGTGTGTGTGTGTGTGTGTGTTCGTGACCAGACACACTAATGTAATATTTTAATTTTTCTTTAGTTTCATACTTTATTTTATGTTATTACCTATATATTATAACGATTGTCGCCTTCTCCGTTATCACGCTGACCATCCCTTAAAGTGGAACATTCCAAATGGCTTAAAAAACATTGGAGTTTAATAAAACAAAAATAACTTGGTGTTACTGTAGGAAAACCCTGTCCACATTCTGAGTGGATGGTGAAAACGCTAGCTACATCCTGATTGCATAAAAGAAATCTTGCTTCAAATGAAAATTTTAAGAAAACATGGCGGTTTAAAATTTATGTTTAAATAATGTACGTATTAACGTTTATTCATAATTCGATAAATTCAATTTTTTCAATATTTTTTTATAAATTGTAAAGTGAACGCACAGAAAAAAATTACAAAACACTCTCCCATGTTGCCGAGCGCGACTTACGAAAAACGAGCACTAATGCAGAAGTAACCTAAAGTTTGACACGATCGTTAAAAAAGTACTTTCAAACGTATTTATTCTTAACATAAAGAATCTGTCACGTGAACGAATCACGCATGCGCATTCGTGAAAAAGTTGGCAACAGATAAAAATCAGATGACCCACCATCACGTAACGGTCCTGGATATGACCTGAAACTATATCCAGTGGTGAGGCCCCAGTTGCAGACTTTGGGGAGTGTGGAGCCACCCTTTAATTACCATTGCTCCCATGTCCACTCTGACCCGGAGTGGTAGTACCTGTTAGGGTCTCAACTATGGGTTAAATAGAAACCGACTTGAAAATAACAAATATATTCTATTTAAAAAAATGTCTTCAAAATCTTTGGATTCGGCATTAAATAACCTGAAAAGGGTTGATATGCCATAACACAAGAACAACCAATCAACCAACCCATGACGTAGCAATTTTTCCATTTTTACCACTCAACAGTCCGTTGTTTTTTTTTTGTTTTGTTTTGTTTTTTTTCGAATAAAAACCTATGGAAAAGTTATGCACATGTCTTAATACTCTATACAGGAATGTATAAAGAAAATTCCAATAAATTTGTCGTCCTAAAGAAAACAACATTACAGCTTTATTTTAAACTTTTACTGAAATCCAGTAGAGCTGGTATTTATTCAATGAAGTCGCCTTCAGCCTTAATCAATTTTCTGGCTCAGAAAATAGTGCTGTAACAGTATTCGTGTGCGTGTGTTTGTGTTTATTTCAAACTCGGGGATTTTTGCTTGAATCATTACAAGTGCTTTCATTCGACAGGAAAATGTTATTGTCGATTAAAAGGACTTGTAATGATTTAAGCAAAAATCCCCGAGGTTGAAATAATAAAAACATATTTAGCTCTACTACCGTATTGAGCACTTTCTCAAATATACCCCCTAATATATATATATATATATATATATATATATATATATATATATATATATATGCTAGAAGATTACCCGTCGTTGACTGGGTTCAAAAACAGCCTACAGAAAATGGACTGTGATTGATGAAAGTATGATAGGTTATGAAAAGGAGGGGGTTGTAAAGAGATAGGTTTTAGCACTCAAAAATTTTACCCTAAGCAAGTAAGATGAAAGTAAAAATAATTTTCGCGAAAATATATATTTTTTATCAACTTTGTTTCCATTCGTAGCCAAGAGTGGCCAACAAAATGATGTTTCCTTACAAAGAGAAAATATTATATATATATATAATAATATAAATATACAAGAAATAAATGTTACCATAGTCAATAAAAGTTACTTTTATGGTAGAAAAGTTCATTGGTTTGTATTTTTAAGTAGTTGGTAATTTTTTTTTAATTCACAAACCGGTTTAAAAAAAATCAAAATGGCAGCGACTTTGAAATGGAGAGCCCCGTTTTCAATTTAAAGGATGGACACCTGAGTATTAACAATTTAAGAGGGTTCCGTCAACGTAAGGAATATTTATAAACATATTTTAATGTTTTCTGTTATTTTTTGCTTGCGGAATATTCGATTATGGCATGTGTAGTTTATATAAAAATTCATTTAAGAAGTTATCGCCCCAATTTCCGTTTTAATTTCGGTTTGCTGAAATTATATCAAGTAAAGAGCATTAAAAACTATTTCAAAACAAAAAAAAACATGAACTGAACTTTTATTGACTATGGTAACATTTATTTCTTGTATATTTATTTTTTCGGATAGTCGTTTGTTGGCTTTTCTGCTAAACACTCTTACTAAATAACATCGACAAAATATCGAAAAACAAAGAAACAAAAACAATTTGGAAAAATAATGAAGCTTTACTTACTTTAGTAAAATAATCTGAAACAGCAAAATGGGATATTAAAAAAGTAAACACATAATTACTTTAGTTTTTTAAAGCAAAGAATCGATATAAATATGAATGAGAAGAAAATGGCGCCCTTTTCAAGCAGAACAGCTGCGTTTAAGATTTACCGTATTGAACGGTGTAGTATTGCGCCGTCGGATTCAGGGTCGTACTATTGTAATGTAAAGAACACTCAGAAAGGGTTGTAATCAACTGAATTCCTTTTAGTACACTGACAAAAAAGCTTAAACAGATATATAAATAAAAATAAAAAGATTATGTAAATGTCTTTAAAAAGACACGTAATCACGTGAGCGGGATTTTTTCTTCTTTTGACACGATAATAAGTAACTTTCTAATTTTGTTATTATTTATCTATTTATCTATTTTCGAAAGAGTGCAACGTGCAAGTGGAGAAGTAAAAAAACAGAGTTATGCAAAATGTGTGTCGAGAATTGTCTTAAATTCCGACTTGGGGGGGGGGGCTTTCACTTTAATAAGAACGTGAATTTACGAGCTGAATTTATTCGACACAATATGATTCAACTAAAAATATAAATAAAAGCTAACGTAAATTAAGATTAAAGTTAAGATGTTATTGTGGACACTCACCTCTTTTTAAAAACCGTGTTAAACTTTGTGACATATTTACATTCTATGGAGGTCAGACGCGAACGAACACCGCATAATTTTAATATACCATATTTTTTCAAACTGAAGCATAATTATCAAAGTATACTTACGCAGGTAGATACGAAAAGTCTTTGTTAAAGTTTGTGCCATATTTCTATGGAGTACAGGCGCGAACGCAGACCCCACAATTTTATTATACCATCCCTATTTAAGTTGAAACATACTTATCAAAGTAGTCTGATGTACATCTATATCAAAAACGCTTGTAAATGTTTTTTGTTTTTCATTTTTTTATTTCCATACTTTGGGGGCTAGGCGCGAACGTAGACCCCACAATTTTAATGAACTACCGTTCTGCCAGATCAAACATACCCATTCCTGATCCTCGATACATCTTCTATCATTATACGTAATCAGTTTTTTTTTAAATAGTCAACCATATAGGAGCCTATTCGTGAACAGACACACACACACACACCCACACACACACACACACACACACACACACAGACGTCCAGCTTTATATTATAGATGTATATATACACACACATATATATATATATCAGGTGTATATATATATATATTATGTATATATATATATATATATATATATATATATATATATATATATATATATATATATATATATGGATATAGATATTGTTTTGTTTTGGTTTTAGCGATATGTTTTGAATGAATTCAATTATTTACGAAAGTGCATTTTTACCTAAGTGGAGATGGTAATTAATAAAAACCGAAGAAAGTGCTCAATACTGTTGTAGAGCAAATATGCGTTTTATTTTTTATTACCGTATCTTTCTGTTAAGTTACATTATTGTTTCAGCTACTTGGCCGTTTTTTTTTTGTTGTTGTTTTTTTTTTTTGCCCGTCTGTAGCTTCCTCGGACTTTTACAGAAATGTTGGCTATAAATAGTATAATAGCGAACATTTCTGTAAAAGTCTGAGGAATCTACAGACGGCCAAAAAAACGGCCGACTACCTATTTACTATGCCTCCCTACGGGACAGAGTTAGACACCAGGGTCGTTTTTTAACGTGGAGAAAAGGTACAAAAATAAAAATTGTCTCAGTCGTGAAGGATTTCTCCTCCACCGAAAGAGAACAAGAAATAGAAGTGCAGCATCTGAAGAACAGATACTACACTCTGATCTTGTCCCGAAGGCCAAGTAGGTGAAACAATAATGTAACTTAACAGAAAGATACGGTAATAAAAAATAAAACCTAGGATTTATGAATTAAATTATGGAGAATTAAAACAAAATTTATTATTTGACAAAGAGATGCAGATAATTAGTAAAATCTTTCCTGAACCCATAAATTTTCGTAAATGTTGTTAGCAAAATAGATGTGGGGGATCATAAATTTTACTTATTAGCGAATTATTAAATTAAAATTTAAAATATGAACAGTTCTAAAATCCAATGAATACTGGTATATACCAGAATGTCTTGCGCTTTTTTTTCATAGCATATTCTAGGCCAGGAGAAAAAATCCAAGTTATGTATAATGTTTACACACACACACACACACACACACACACACACACACACACACACACACACACACATATATATATATATATATATGTACATATATATGCATATGTATATATATATATTTATATATATG